>NC_052634.1:20514068-20782817 GCF_016161935.1 Mauremys reevesii | reverse complement strand
AAGCTCTATACAAAGGACTGAATGACCCATCCCAGCTGTGGATGGACTCCAGAGACTTGATTTGAACCTGCAGTTTATTCCATCACTGCTACAAGCCTGAACCAAGAACTTTGCTATTACTGGATGTGTAACTGATTCCTTTAACAATTTTAGCTCTCATCCATATTTCTTACTTTTATGAATAAACCTTTAGATTTTACATGCTGAAGGATTTGCAAGAGCGTGGATTTGTGGGTAAGATCTGACTCATCTATTCACCTGCATTTGGGGCTTGGTCCTTTGAGAGAGAACTCTATTTTCTTTTACTGTATCGGGTTTTATAACCATTCATCCCCATAAGGAGCGGGGCTGGTGGTGATAGAAGGGAATCCGGAATAGCTGAGGGAATTGGTTCTATGACGTCCGATTGGCCAGTGGGGTAAAACCAAGTTCTCCCGGCATGGCTGCTGTGACGGCTTTTTAATAGTAAAGGGCACCCAGCCTCGGGCTGCAGACTGCTCCTGGTTCCAAGCAATTTGCCCTGGAATTGGCTTCTCAGCAGTGTCCCGCCAGACGCCGCATTGTTGCAAGAGACTTGTCCAGGATTACAGCTGGGAACTCTCCAAGAGCTCCTGATTCTTCTCAGCTAGGGAAGTATAACCCACACACCTCCAGGATCTAGGTTTCTCAAAACAGTTACCACATTTGCCCCAGCTGGAGAAATGTCAGGTAGTTGAGTGAAGGGCCACTGCAGGCTCAGCTAATTAGGCAACGGGCTTATGCCCCATCTAACAAGCTCCTTAAACAATAGCCCCAATTTTCATTTACATTCTTCTGTTTAGTGTTTTTCCAAAACACTTTCACCAATCATTTGGGTCAGCTTTGGAAAGTTAGCCCTTCAGTGCACCAAATATAAATATTGCTGTCGAGGACTGCCTCTTGGTCATAAGAACAGCCAGACTGGATCAGACCAATGGTCCAGCCAGCCCAGAATCCTGTCCTCCCACAGTGGCCAATGCCAGGTGCCCGCGAGGGAATCAACAGAACAGGGAATCATCAAGCGATCCATCCCATCGCCCAGTCCCAGCTTCCGCAAACAGGCTGGGGACACTTCAAGAGCATGGTTTTGTATCCCTGCCCATCCTGGCTAATTAGCCAATGATGGACCCATCCTCCATCAACTTATCTAGTTCTTTGGTAGACCCTGTTATAGTCTTGGCCCTCACAGCATCCTCTGGCAATGTTTCCCCAGGTTGACTGTGTGTTGGGTGAAGAAATACTTCCTTTGGTTTATTTTAAACCTGCTCTCTATTCATTTCATCGGGTGACAGTTCTGTGTTATGAGTAAATAGCACTCTCACAGAGCCAGACTAACACGGCTACCCTCTCTGATACTTCCTTATTTACTTTCTCCAAACCTGTCATTTTATAGACCTCTATCCTAGCCCTGCCTTAGTCATCTCTTTCCAAGCTGAAAACTCCTCAGTCTTATTAATCTCACTCACATGGAAGCTGTTCCACACCCCAATCATTTTGCTGCCCTTTCTGTGCCTTTCCCAATTCCAATATATCTTTTTGAGATGGGAGACCAGCTCCAGTATTCAAGATGTGGGCCTACCACAGATTTATAGACAGGCAATATTATATTTCTGTCTTGCTAGCCATCCCTTTCCTAATGACTTCCCAACATTTTGTTCGCTTTTTTGACTGCCAATGCACATTGAGTGGATGTTTTCAGAGAAGTATCCACAGTGACTCCAAGATCTCTTTCTTAAGTTGTAAGAGCTAATTTAGACCCCATCAGTTTAGATGTAGAATTGAGATCATGTTTTCCCATGTGCATTACTTTGCATTGATCCACATTGAATTTCATCTGCTTTTTTGCTGCCCAGTCATTCACTTTGGTGAGATCCCTTTGTCACACTTCACACTCTCTTTGGACGTAACTAACTTGAGTTGGTTTGTATCTGTCATGAATAGTTAGTAAAGGGTTAAAAATAGTACCTGGTAGGCACCTGACCTGAGGACCAATCAGGAAGAGAATTTGAAATTTCTAGGAGGGAACTTTTCCTCTGATCCTGTGTGTTTTGTCTTTGGCCGTCTGGAGTTACAAGAGTCCAGATGTTTTAATCAAGTCTACAAGTTTCTACCTTTCTGAACTAATTTCTTCTAGTCAAGATAGTGAGTATTAGAAAGATACTTTGTGTCATTATCTAATAATCCTATGTTTGCAATTCTGTGTGTTTGTTATTGATTATTCTTAATTCTGCCTGTACTGGTTGTACTGAGAAGAGAGAGGAGTCTCTCCAGAACTTAGCAAGGTTATACCCTATGAGTGTCCAGCTTGGACTCATAGAGATTCTGTATTTTCTTGTTTTTCTTTAATAAATTCTTTCTATAAAGATTTGATTAAATCCTTCTACTGTGGATATAGGGGAAGGGGCTAAGACATTCTCTGGTGGTGAGACAGCTTATCTCCGGGCAGAGAAGGGAGGGGGAAGAGATAGTTCCTCTGGGTTTGATTCACAGTTTGAATCAGGCATCTCTTTCCTGGACTAGGAAGGAGGGGAGGTAAGTCCTCTTTGTGTTGAGTCAAGGATTTGACTCGGTGTATATCTTCCCAGTGGCTAGGAGAGAGGGAGGGGAGGTTCCTCCTCTGTGAGTTGATCTGTGTTCCCCAGGGAGTGTCTTCTGAGGGAGACAGGGGAAACAGTGTCCTGGCCCACGTAATTGACCGAGGTGGTGGCAGCAAAAGGGAGACCTACCCTAGGATTTTGGGGTGAGAAGACATGCGGGTCCTCACCTTGAAACCCCCCAGTTTCAAGTGAGGGTAGACTCTGACAGTATCATCTGCAAATGTTTCCACCTCACTGTTTACCCCTTTTCCAGATCACTCAGAGTATGTTGAACAGTGCTGGTCCCAGTACAGACCCGAGGGGGACACCACTATTTACCTCTCTCCATTCTGAAAATCAGACCCTTTCGTTCTTGCCTTTGAACCAGTTACCTATCCCAGAGAGGATCTTCCATCTTATCCCATTTTGCTTCAGAGCCTTTGGGGAGAGACCTTGTCAAAGGTTTTCTGAAAATCTAAGTATTCTATATCCACGGGATCACCTTTATTCACATGCTTGTTGACTCCCTCAAATAATTATAGTAGATTCGTGAGGCATGATTTTCCTTTACAAAAACCATTCTCCATTATGTTCAGGAGCTCCACTATACAAGGATGCTTGAAATGAATGTGAACACTCAACATTTTGCTGTCCAAATGCATAAAAACCTAGCAAACCTGTCCATCAGCTGAAATCAGTTCCAATCCTCTAAGTGTCTAGTTTATGTTTTCATCAATTAAACAAAGGGATCATATGAATGTACATTTGCAGATCCCTCTTCTCCAGGGCTGTGCTGTGCAGAAGAACAAGAACCACATCCAGCTGCAGTTCAGGAGTCTGACGAGCAAAGGCAACTTGCTGCAGGCTAAAGTCACCAGCACTTGGGCTCCTTCACATTCAGCCAACGGCTGGGCCCCCAGGACAAGGCATGAGAAGAAGACAGTGGCTGTGAGCAGGAAAATAGCCACCAAGAAGCTGGCCAAAGCTGTCAAGATCCTCAGGAAGGTCACCATGCCCATGTCTAGAATGTACTGACTGCAGCGGGGACCAAAAAGGCAGAGAAAAGCCCTCAAAAGTTCTAAGCTGCCAAGCCCCAGAAGGTGATCACAATCCTACCTAAAATCAAGACAGGATAAGGCTAATGTCATCTCCAAAGCCAGGGCTAAGAAGGTAACACTGAGAAAGAAGTGGAGAGATTTCCATTGGGATGACTCCTGCTCCCCTAATGGCTCTGTTATGAATCACCATGGACCACCCGGAGAGATCAAAGTCCTGCAGGACAAACAGCCCCATGGACAGTATAATGAAGTGGTGGCGGTGGGGGGAAGTGCTGTGTTTTGTGTAACACCTGCCAGGTGAGTGATGCACTGACAGGGCAGCTGCCCATGAGCTCATTCTCTTCGATCTGCTTCTGCTGTTACTTCAGAGCCAGCACTACTGGGAGTGTGTCCCTGTCACTTCACCAGCTCTAGAACAGGCTCTGTCTGCAGCCCAGCTCTGATTAATCCCACTTGTTAATGTATTCCTACTGCGATACTTTCCCAGTTCTCTGCCTCATCCTAACATTCCGGTCAGAGACTGAATATGGAGAGGGATGGACTAATTTGTGTGACATTCGGTAAGTTGCCATCGTATGTGATTGAAACCTCTGCTGGAGGTGGGCAGGAGCCTGTTACACACATAAAATAGCTAAGCTTGACCAAACTACCTGCTACACATTCAAACCTTCCTGTACACACACAATAGAAATTGGGGCTCTGAGAAATGGCAACTTTCCTTTAACACAGATCATTGTTTTCTGTACTTCCAGAGGCACTGAAGTAGCAGCTGTTTAAAGGTAATGTGCTTCTATTTCATGATCAGCAGCAGAGCCTCTGTCAATTTGCCACCCATAGAGCTGATTGTTTCTAACTGCAGGGTTAGCCAGACCATTCAGTAACATTATCGCTCTGTTCACAAAGCCTTTGGTTAGTGACAAATCATGAGACTTATCCCTTCCTGCTGTAATTCAACTGACTCCAGGGTCTCTTTCCCCATTTCTGGTTCCAAGAAAATAAATTAAAACAACCTTCAGAACTAACATGCCGTGGGAAAGTGGAAATGTTGGTAGCTCAAATAATTCAGTTTCTTCTGTATCTTGTGTGTGTCTATCTGCTTTGTGTGTGTGACCAGTGGGGCTTTTTGTTTGCTCCTGGCAGGTGCAACCCTGTCAGATTTGTCTGTGGGGAGGGGCCAGAGAAGACAGACACCCTGGCCTTCCAGGTTGGGGTTAGGCAAAGGAATAACAACCCTGTCCCACAAAAAACAAAATATGTTACAGAAACAGTGGTAGGAACAGTGCTAGAGAAACTGGTAAATAATCACAATGCCCCGGCTTGAAGTAATCGGAAACACAGAATTCAAAAAGCAAAGCTCAGGGGCTATTTCGGGTTTATTCTCTGAGCTTAGCCATGTGCTATAGCACAGGGAGCACTTTGGGAAGTCTCCCATCCCACAACGGGGGAAAGGAAAAGGATTCTTAGGCTCTAGCATGGATGGTGATGGGGAATAAGGGAATCCTCTGACTTACCCTAACTACGCCTGTTGTTACAATGGGTGAAATGACATTTTTCCCTACCCCCTGCCCTGTTCCTGCTCTTTGTTATAGTTCAATATATTTTAAGTGTGGAAAATAATAAAAATATCTGCTCCCAGCACAACCTAAAGCAACATCAGAGCAACTGGGAATGAAACAATTGGTTCCCAAGGAGAACTCGATGACTAACAATTGTTGTGAAATGAGGGAACAGTATAACCGTGATGCTCAGGGTTTGTTTAGACTAGGAAAAGTGATGGAGTTTAGGTCAGGTCAAGAAAGCTAATGCCAACCACTGCACCTGGGCTGCATCTGCTCTACAACTATAATTGTCTTGTTACACCAAGATCACTAACTTAAGCAGCCGCCATGTACAGCCCTAGTGGATGTCAGGCACAGGTAGTTTTTGCCTCAGTGTAGCTTGTTGGGGTCAAACCTCTCTCCCCCACCTGGAGCTGATGAACATTCCTGGCAGGAGGGACACACACTCCTACGACTCAAAAGGAAAGGAGTTGATAGAAAAGATCACAGGACTGACCCCAAAGAAGGGTGAGCTGCAAAAGGCAGAAGCAGGCAACTGATCTGATGGAGCTGAGAGACCTTGGTGAAGATGGTGCTAAAATCACTATGTGGGAATTAGCAAATGTGATTAAAAAAACCAAACTTTGGCCAGCCCTAGTCAAGGGATTTATAACAGTTCTCTCTCATGTGGATTTTCTGATGTCTAATAAGGCTTGTGTGCTGATTGAAGCTTTTCCCGCACTCAGAGCATGTGTAGGGCATCACCCCTGTGTGGATTCTCTCATGTCTGATAAGGTGAGAGCGCCGATTGAAGCTTTTCCCGCACTCAGAGCACGTGTAGGGCGTCTCCTGTGTGGATTCTCTGATGTGTGATAAGGTCAGAGCTCCGCCCAAACTTTTCCCGCACTCAGAGCACGTGTAGGGCGTCTCCCCTGTGTGGATTCTCTGATGTCTGATAAGGTGTGAGTGCCGATTGAAGCTTTTCCCACACTCAGAGCACGTGTAGGGCATCTCCCCTGTGTGGATTCTCTCATGTCTGATAAGGTGTGAGCTCTGCCCGAAGCTTTTCCCGCACTCAGAGCACATGTAGGGTGTCTCCCCTGTGTGGATTCTCTGATGTGTGATAAGGTCAGAGCGCCGCCCGAAGCTTTTCCCGCACTCAGAGCACCTGTAGGGCGTCTCCCCTGTGTGGATTCTCTGATGTGTAATAAGGTTTGAGCGCTGATTGAAGCTTTTCCCGCACTCAGAACACGTGTAGGGCGTCTCCCCAGTGTGGATTCTCTCATGTCTGATAAGGTCTGAGCGCTGATTGAAGCTTTTCCCGCACTCAGAGCACATGTAGGGCGTCTCCCCTGTGTGGATTCTCTGATGTGTGATAAGGTTTGAGCACCGATTGAAGCTTTTCCGCACTCATGGCACATGTAGCGCCTCTTCCAGGTTGATTCTGTTGCGTGGAATAAGGGCTGAGTGGCTACTGTAATTTTCCTCTGGCCTCTGCTGAGTCTCACAGGCTTTTGTGCTTTCTGGGAGTGCACAACACCCGGAAACATTCCCTTTGGATCTTCCTGATAACATCCAATGTGGATCTACTTGCACAGTGTCTTCCTGCTGGGGTTTCTCCTCCTCGTTCTCACTCACCAGCCCATCGCCGGATGGGAGACAGACAGAATCCAGACATAGGTCACTCCCTGTGCCTGAGAAAAAGGAAATGTCAGAGAGAGGAATGGAAAAAGGGATGAACAAACCAAAATATATATGGGAGAGATCAAACTTATCAGGTGCTGATTTTCCCCAAGCCCTTCCACAGAGAAGGGAGGAAGGCATCAGTTCTGGGTCCTCATTGCACCATAACTCTCAGGGGAAAGTTTGGGGAGGGACCTGCTGCCAGTTGTCAGTCAGAATAGGAGGGAAGCCATGAGTGACATCTGCCATAATGATTCCACATCTGCAGGAACAATCCTGAACTTGAAGAGCTCACAGGGTCTTTGTAGGGCATCCCAAATGTTTCCTGCATTCCTAAGCAGTTGTTGAGTTGTTTAACCAAGTCCTCACCTGTGAAGGCAGCTCGGGATCACTTCTTTCCCAGAGCCCTGGAGGTCCGGGACCCACGGTTCTTCCTCGGTCCAGCTGCGAGATCACATCAGGTTTGGAAATTGGAAACCCTACTGCAGGCAAAGAAAACAAGGGAGGTCAGTGGAATTTGTGGGATACTTGTCACAAAGAATATTCCATAGTTTTAACCCCATCTCATTTTTAGGCAGTAACATCTGTAGCCCTCAGGATTCATCTGCTTGCCTGCATCAATATCTCTTTTCTTATAAGTACAGTATTGTGATAGGTTTATTAATTCATATTAAAAATATGTTTGGCTGTAATGCAAGAAACCTACAGGCCAAAACCTGCATTTTAAGCTAAAGAAAAGTTAGCATAGCTACATCCTGTGCCCTTTACCCAGAAAAGGAACTGTTTTTCCTATACCCAAATAAAGTGCCTACGCTTAGGTCTAAGACCCTTTACCTAGATCAACAGACAATGAAGAATAGCAAAGGGGATTTTTCAAAGTTGTACTCACAGACTTAACAAGTACTCCCACAAGTGCGCAGATACCTGCTATCCATACGCACACACATACTAGCCTATGGAGTAAGCGTATCCTAACATTTCTATGGGGAAGACTGAAATTTGGGCATAAGAGGAAGGATTTCCGCATTTATTTCCATAAAAGAGGTAACCTACCTCTTTTTACCCGCACCTCAACCTCCTCCTCCTTCTCTACACTTCACCATCTTCAACTACGTATTCATGCTATCCATCTACGACAGCTATTAACCAGTAATAGGTCGCACTTATTTTCTTTTCAAACTTTAAGTTCAAAAGGAACTCGGCTAAGCTTGGTCTCTAAACTTTATTTTAATTTGTGTGTTAGATTATTTAGTTGAGCTAAAAGTAAATTCCAAAGTAGCTTTGACAGCTCTTACATTAGTTTCTTGCAAGAGCTGTGAAACCAGAACCGCCAGAGGTGAGGCCAACGCCAGTTTATCAAAACAGGGTGTGAATATTAACCAAAGTTTGCAGCACATAATATTGTATCATCATATGTATCTCTTGAATAACAGTAATACAATTGTAACTCTGTAATTCTACCTGTTTTACAATTTACTTACTATTTCATTGAGTTTAATAAAAAGTCTTTATGACTATATCTGTCTCCGTGTGAGCTTCCTGTCATACCCTTGAAGGTCCCTTTATCAATTCTGTGGAACCTGATTCGAAACACGAACTTTTATCTTCTGATCAAACAAATTGGCGAGCCTAAACTCATATTAATTAATATAAATGATTAAGTATTATTAGTAATTAATTAAAATAATTACAATACACATTAAATTAAGTTGATAAATCAAATCAACATTACTAACACACCCCAAATAAGGCTACGCATCCCAAGGCCATCTTCCTTGGCTCAAAGTGGCAGGAGAGTTACTATTATAACAAATCATATTCACTACCTTAGTGCCTAAGGACCAACTAACAGTGGGTCCCCATTGTGCTAGGCAAAGTACAAACAGAGAATAGTAGATGGCCCATGCCCTGAAGAATTTACAATCTAAATCAGGGGTAGGAAACCTGCGGCAGCGAGCTGATTTTCAGTGGCACTCACACTGCCTGGGTCCTGGCCCCTGGTCCGAGGGGGGGGGCCTCTGCATTTTAATTTAATTTTAAATTAAGCTTCTTAGACATTTTTAAAACCTTATTTATTTTACATACAACAATAGTTTAGTTCTATATTATAGACTTATAGAAAGAGACCTTCTAAAAACATTAAAATGTGTTACTGGCACACGGAACCTTAAATTAGAGTGAATAAATAAAGACTCGGCACAGCACTTCTGAAAGGTTGCCGACCCCTGATCTAAATACACAAGACAGACACAGAATGGGGGAAGGGCTAGAACCCACTGTTAGAATAGACATATTCGGGCCTGCCTGTAAAGCCTATAGTTTAAGAATTTAGGGGTATTTTTATCACTTTGTCTTTATACCCCTGTAACTAGCTAAGAATCAAAATCTCAGTCTGCCTGTGTCTGGGCCTTCTCTCACTGTGACAGTCTGAGGCCTTGTTCTTAGGCTAAGGCCTTTGGCTAAGTAGCAGGGGCAGCCATAAGCTGGGAAGCGAAGGGTCACATCCTCACATCCCAAACCAGTCACACTGAAATAAGGTGCTATTGGGCTGTTCGGAAGATGATCCTGTCCTGATAGCGCCCATCACCACCAGATAAAGAAATAGATCTTAAGATGGTTAATGAAAACTTAGTCTGACAGCATCCTGTCTGGCAAGAAATCACTTCTCAATGGTTGTGGTTCTGAAACCCTCATTTCTGTATTGTTTTATCTTTATGGCCACCACTTTTACCTTGTTAATCAGGCTGGTTCTCTAAGTGTTTCTGTCTGCTGCATAATTAATTTTTCTAGGTGTAAGTTCATTAGGCAGTGGAATATGCTTGCTTGGAAATAACCCTAATAAACATCGATTATCTGTGCTTCAGACTTCTGGTCTTTCGCTGCTTGCTGTCTGCGTGACAAGAACCAGGGAAGTGGGAGGGTGAAGGGAAAACCTCTAACAAATGGACATGACCTGATAACCAAGAGGTGAGCCTTTAAGGAAGGTTTTAATACACTTTGGAACGGACCAGGGATTCCCTGAAGACTGAGAGGAGCGATGGTAAACGCGCATTTAGATTCTTTTCTTGTTTTATATCTTTTCCCATAAGGCTTAACCTCTGGCACACTGTCATGGATCCATAGGATCTCTGCAATGCCCTGGCTTTTAAACAGTCCTTGGGAGGTGCCTCTGAGTGCACTAGACACCCAAGGGGTCCCACTCTTCCACAAGGACAGGCCACTTAGTTTCAACACCTGAGACTGAGCCACTTCCTCGGTGCCCTTCCTCCACACTCCTCTCCACTTCTTCCCATTACTCTCAGCCAGCACCACCTGCCGGCACGTTGGGAGATTCTTGTGTTCCTCTTCACCTCTCACTACCTCGTCCTTCCCTGCTGCTTCTTAGCTCTAACCCTGCACACACCCTCCCCATGTCCTGGCACCCCAGAATTATCTACTCCCCTTCTCCTCCTCCCATAGCTCTGTTCTCCCTTCACCCGTGGGGTCCTGAATGGCAACATTATACGCTCCTATCGAAAGAGGAGCTCATCTGACTGTCACACAAGCCATGCATGAGTCATACACCTATTTACTCAATTTAGAATTTACAGGAGGTATATTTTCCTCTTAAAATGAGGAAAAGGCATGAAAGTTACAGTTATTAATGTATCCAATAAGGATACATTAAATTCAATTTAAAATGACTGATGGCACTAAAAAGGCACATGTCCAAAATGATATTAGTGGGTGGGAGATAAGGCAAAAAGGGGGCAAGGAAACTTGTCAAAACTTGTATGACAAATAAAGGTATAAAGTTATCACTACTCGGGTTCTTTAGAGACCCCACAGCTTCTAATAACCCAGGGACAGGACTCCTTACCCAGCGAGGTCACCGTCTCATAGTTCTCCTGCATGACACTCTGTAGAGGGCTCTCTGAGCGGGGTCCAGCAGAGCCCATTCCTCTCTGGTGAAATACACAGCCACCTCCTCGAAGGTCACCGCCCCTGAAAGAGCAAGAGTCCAACATTCAGTACCTGCTGCCCACTCACAGTCCCATTATTCACAGAACAGCAGCACCAGGTAAATGGAAGCTCCGGGAGGCACATGTTAACAGAGTCCCACCTCACCTTGTCTAGAGCAGCCAGGAGGCATCAGAGGGTGGAAAGAGAGAACCTCTGTGTCTCCCAGCTGACAGACGGAGGCAGGGTCTTCACGTTTATCACATACCTACTAGCCAGAGCTTAATATAGGAGATGAGGCTGTCTCTGGACCCTGCTGGTGGCTCCCTGGTAGGAATCCCAACACTCTCCAAATAAAATATATGGAAGAAAGGGGAAGTCAATAGTAAAGAATAGAAGGTCAGAATTGTAGAAAGTTAGCAAGGGAAGCTATCAGAAATAAATGACCAATTAATGAAAATAAGAAGGAAGTTTTTTAAAAGTATATTAAGTACAAAATTAATCCTAACAATGGAAGTGGCAAATTACTACATGGAAATGGCAGAATTATCAAAAATAATGTAGAAGAGGTAAAAGTGTTAAATAAATATTTCTCTCCTGGATTTGGAGAAAAACGGATGATGTAAGTCATATAAGACGTTGACGATTTACAGTCTTTCCATTCCAACAATAACTCACGAGGATGTTGAACAGCAGCTATTACAGTTAGACATGTTTAAATAAGCAGGTCCAGATAACTTGTATCCATGAGTTTTGAAAGACCTGGTGGAGGAGTGTGGTGGACTGTTAATGGTGATTATAATTAGGACTTGGAACACTGGGGAAATTCCAGAAGACTGACTAAAGCTAATGCTGTGCTAATATTTTAAAAGTGTAAAAGAGATGACCCAGCTAATTACAAGAGTGTTAGTCTGATACTGGGCAAGATAATGGAGCAGCGAATATGGATTTAATTAATAAAGAATGAAAGGAGGGTAATATAATTAGTACCAATTAACAAAGGTTCAGAGACAACAGATCCAACCAAACTAACTGGATATCCTTATTGGATGAGATCAAAAGTTTGGTTGCAACTAATAGTATTGATGTAATATATGCCTTACAGAAGTTTAGGTATGACTTGGTTCAGCACAACATTTTGACTAGAAAACTAGAAAGACACAAATAAACACGGCATACATTAAATAGATTAAAAACTATGATTGTAAATGGGGAACCATGGTCAAGTGGATTTCTTTCTAGGGGTTCCCACAAGGATTGGTTCTCCTGTGCTATTTAACATTCTTATCCATGACCTGGAAGAGAATATAAAATCATCACCGATAACGTTTGCAGTTGCCACAAAGATCGGGTTGGTGGTAACTAATGAAGTGTCAGTAGGTTCAGGCTCCAGCACTGGGAGTCTGGGAAGTTTTCCCAGCCCTGGCTAGAGGGCTATTTCCTGTTCCACAAAGAGGGGAAGTTCCATTCACAACACTTGTGCCTTGAAATTAGGCCCTGACACTACACCCCACATTCAGCCTAGTGGTATGATTATCAAATGATTAGGACATAATTATGATGCATTTTGTGCAAGATGCGCCATGTTCAGTGTCACTGGAAAAGTTATGATTTGCTGAATATGATTGTCCTATTTGTGTGCATGTTTCATATTCGTATCTGAAGTTATGGATATTGACTCTGTATCTGTATTTCAAATGTGCTTACTCTGGGTAACATCCACAACGAGCCTTTCAGGTACAACAAAGAAGCCAGACAGTGTTCATGGCTCATCAACAAAGACAATGGACCATGGAAGAGCTTAGCCTTCCTGTGAATGTTTCAGCCAGCCTATGAGTCATGGCTACTATGACTCAGCAGGACATGGTAGGGCCTGTGACCAGACCACATGACACTAAACTCCATTTTGGTACCTCTATTTTTCCACAAACTGAGTTTGGAACAAATGGTTCCTGCCATATGGAATTCATTCCTCACTGCCTGCCCAGATTCCCTACTGCCTGCCTAGGGATCCCCACCCTGTCCTCCAGACAAAGACTGAACTGGGGGAAAGTGTTGGTCCCAGGGTAAAGGGATTTCTAGCTTGTGTATGGAAACTTGGTGGACTGCTTCTATCATCAGTCAGGGTGAGAAATTGCTAATTCAAATTCTATCCAGATAGTATGTTAGGCTTAGTTTGAGTTTTTGGTCATTTAAGGGTGATAACAGGGCCTGAGAGGCTGGCTGAATCTCCAGCAAAGCAGTGTGAGAAGGGCCAGCCCAGCTATGCACCAGGGGAAGCAAGGCACATCAGACCCCTAAACCTCCAGAACACAAGTCTCAGCAGGTTTGTCACATCCTGTCCTCCCATTCCACACCCTAGATAGTTCCTGCCTCCCACCCTCCAAGCACCTCACTAAGAGCCTCCCCAACAGCCAGGGACCACACATCAATATCTCATAGAACCCACCACCAGCTGTCTGATAATCCCTTACCTGAGCCAGCTCCATTGCGGGCAGAGGGATAAAATGTAGCCTGCCAGGGCGAGAAGGGCAATGTGAGTTCAGACAGGGTTTCTGTCCTTGTCACTATCCCCTTTAGTCTCTCCCCTAACATCTCCCAGAGTTTGTCATTTGACTCCACACTGTGAAGCACAGAGTGACCTTAACCCAGTACAGGCTAGCCCTCCCACCAGGGTGTAACCCTCCGAGACAGGGTGACACCCTCCCAGCAGCAGAGTCTCTCTGTTAAACTTATCAAGTGTATACCAAGCTGGGAGGGGTTGCAAGTGCTGAGGATAGAATTAAAATTCAAAATCATCTGGACAAACTGGAGAAATGTTGTTGATACGAGGTAAAATCTGAGTGTTTCACATCAATATCTCATAACTGAATAGAGAGAAAACGGATCTGGGAGTCGCAGTGGATCACAAGCTAAATATGAGTCAACAGTGTTACACTGTTGCAAAAAGCAAGTATAATTCTGAGATGTATTAGCAGGAGTATTGTAAGCAAGACACAAAAATCTCAGGCCATGTCAGTTCTGGGTGCCACATTTCAGGAAAGATGTGGACAAATTGGAGAAAGTCCAGAGAAGAGCAACAAAATGCTTAAAGGTCTAGAGAACATGACCTATGAGGGAAAACTGAAAAAATTGTGTTTGTTTAGTCTGGAGCAGATAAATGGGCAACATTTGCCAATATTTTATATCCATGTTCAGAAGGAGAAACATTGTTCTTCTTAACCTCTGAGGACAGGACAAAAGCAATGGGATAATTTTAGATTTGCAGAGAATACATATCAGAAACTGTGATAACATGAGAGGGGAGGCATAGCTCAGTGGTTGAGCACTGCCCTGCTAAACCCGGGTTCTCACTTGAGGGGCGATTTAGGAAACTGGGGTAAAAATCTGGGATTGTTCTTGCTTTGAGCAGGTTGACTAGATACCTCCTGAGGTCCCTTCCAATCCCTGATAGTCTCTCGAGATCTGAGGGGATTTTATATTGCTAAATAACTAGAGGGAAAAGGGAACTGTTGGGCTGGATTTATATTACTATCCAATACATATACAGAAAGTGATGGCTTTCCCACCATCCCCACAGGCAGCAGGGAGCCCTGTGAGGAGCTGATTTAAGAGGGCAAGGGGGTGGAGCTCGTTCTGTGGGAAGGGGGCAGCAGTGGGGAATCAAAGGAGTCACTCTGGGGATTCTCCTGTCACTGTTCCCAAGGCAGCTCTCAGGTTAACTAAGTTGTTGGATGCTCAGCCTTTATACAGTCTCTCCTGGAGTGCCCTTTCATGGGCTGGGCCTAGTTTTAGCTTTTGGAAGCGTGACCCTGGGGCTCTGAGACTGGGCCTTCTTGCCTCAGCACATCTTGTTTCTTTCTGTGCTCCCAGAGTCCAAATGAGTAGATACTCCTCATACAGACTGTGAACATAAGAATGTGTTTAGTGTTTAGACTTTATTGAATGCTTGTGAGTTGCTGCCTGGGTTAACATCTGACTAGTTGCATTGTGAGCCTCTGTGGCTCTGTAAATCATCAGACAGGAGAGAGACTTTACCTGTGCAAAGTGCTGATTGGCAACAGAATGCATTGCACCCTGCCTCAGGAAAGACCCATCAACATCAGAGAGACTATTATGGGACATTAACAAGACACAAAACTGTTGTTGTGCTCTTGATTTCCCATTAGCTGAGTTTCCGGACAGAGCACATGGTAGGAAGGGGATATAAAACCCCATGCAGAAGGAACTGATGATCTGTATGCTGCTTGGACTCTGGGGGCAAAGTTTCTAGGCATAAGCAGATCCCAGCTACTTAGCCAAGTTAGTCCTAAAGAATATGTAGAGCTTGCTTATTATAGAAGCTTCTATTACATTTGATATTTAAGACTACAACTGTCTGCATCTATAGGATTACCTGCTTTAACTTTGTAAACAACTCTCCTTTCCTTTTAAGTCTTAATACAGGTTATGACAGGACTGGCTACAAGTGTCTTTGTGGAGATCTACAATTGACCTAAGGGTGACTGGTCCTTCGGGACTGGCAGTAACTGAACATTGCTGTGATTCGTGGGAGGCAGGGTTCTCAACCAGAGTCTGGGGCCTGGGGGCCGTGGAGCTTTCAGGGGCTGCCACAAGGCCGGCATTAGACTCACTGTGTCCCTGGGCAGAAAGCTGAAGTCCCAGAGCTTGGGGCTGAAGTCCAGGGCCCTGAGCCCCACCACCAGGGCTGAAGCCAAAGCCTACAATGTAGCTTTGTCCCAGGTTCAGGCTGCCTGCTTGCTGAGCCAGCCCTGTGCAGAAACAGGGCTCATGGCAGTGGATTTTATAGCTGGCTGAGTCAGATCTGATCTCCATACAGAGCTGTTTACCACTCTGTCTCGGTGTTGACTGGAGACAGGCAGAGAGGCTGTGATGGTCACTGAACAGGTCTGTGACAGAGCCAGAACAGACCCTGTTAGCTCCAGATCTGGGAAGGCTTGGGAAGGCCCCGAGCACACTGTATTAGGCTGCAGGAAGAGGTGTGCAGGGACTGCAGCTGAGCTGCCCTGCCAAGACAGCCTGTGCATCCATGGACAAACCACCTCGCTGGGGGTGTCCTGGAGAAAGTCAGTGTCCAGCCCCACTGTGCTCCTGGCTCATACCTCCAGCACTCACTGCTGCCCTCCTTATCAGCTGCACTGTTCAGCCAGCCTCAGGCCTCAAACATCACTTCAAACCTTCAGAAGTACCAATCAGAGTGCACTAGTGTTCTGTCTGTAGTTTGCACCAGTGCCTAAAACAATGTATCTTGAGAACTGCAGACTAGAGAGTTTCTCCCACATACCATCAGTCTCTTCAGAGACACTCAAATGTGTCAAAGCAGTTGACTCAAGGTCAAAGGGCTGTCTTTCTCTGAAGACATAACTAGATATCACAGAGAGCTGGACTTGACATCTTGAGGTTATCTAGCCACTACTTGTACATCTAAATTGGGGATCCCTGCACTCACAGCAGACCCACAGCAGAAAGGGACATATAACGACATCCTAGGACAAAAGTACACAATGCAAAGAGCTCTCAAACCCACACAGCACAGGCAAACATGCGTAAAACAATGAATCATAAAACTGCTGAAACAACATGGTGCATCAGCCCAAATGGCACCATGCAAAACAGCTCAGGAGAACAGGACACAGCACAAAAGAGAATTATTTCAGTGTAGGCCTGAAGGGATCTTGAGAGGTCCTACTCCAGCCAAGTATCTCAGACATTCCCAGACTGTGTCAATGGTCTGTGTTTGCCTTGCATTGGCTTCCAAGGGAGGCTGTGGAATTTCCTTCGCTGGAGGTTTTTCAGACCAGGTTAGAGATACACCAGTCTGGGAATGTCTAGGGATACTTGGTCCTGACTCGTCACAGGAGGCTGGAGTAGACGACCTCTCAAGATCCCTTCCAGGCCTACACTGAAATAATTCTCTTTTGTGCTGTGTCCTGTTCTACGCTGAGCTGTTTTGCATGGTGCCATTTGGAACTGTGATGCACCATGTTGTGTAGCAGTTTTATGATTCATTGTTTTGCCTCAGCATGTTTGGTGCCTGTGCTGTGTCGGTTTGAGTTGAGCTCTTTCGCATTGTGTACTTTTGTCCTAGGATGTCGTCGTTTGCATCGTGTTGCTTTCTTCTCCTTTGTATTGTCATTTTATGCTGTGGAGTGCGGGTTGTGTTTTTTCCCCCCTGAATTGCCTGACATTATGTTGTGGTGGGTTTTATTCTGTATGTTGGGTTTTTATATGTATATATTGTATCGCATCCTAGAAATATAGGGCTAGATAAGACCTCAAGATGTCATCAAGTCCAGCTCTCTCTGCCGATATCTGTAGATTATCTCTGACAGAGCTTTGTCCTACTTGTTCTTAAAAACTTCCAGGGAAAGAGACTCCCCAGCCCCCCTTGTAAGACTATTCCAGAGGTCAACTGCCTTAGCTCTGGGGACACCCACACAGATTTGAGTGGTGAGCAGCTCTGCAGAGAGAGGAGACCCCAGTGAGTGGACAGCTGGGTAAAGAGACTGAAGTTGGGAGGAGAAACATTGACGTGTCCGAGATCACCCAGGCTGTCCGTGACCGAGCTAGAAATAGATCCCAGTTCTAGTGCCACCGTACTGCTGTTTTGGGCACTGAAGGTCTCTGTTCACTGGTGTTTTAGGCACTGGTGCAAACCCTTAGTACAGACAGAATTTACACTAGTGCACTCTGATTGGTACTGGTGCACCATGTCCCAGTTTGAAGGTTTGAGGTGGGGGTGGGGGGAAGTGACCTCACAGAGGCCTGAGGCTGGCTGAACAGTGCAGCTGATAAGGGAGGGGCAGCAGTGAGTGCTGGAGGTATGAGCCAGGAGCACAGCCCCACAGGGCTGGACACTGACTTCTCCTGACCCAGGGGACACCCCCCCCAGCGAGGTGGTTTGTCCATGGATGCACAGGCTGTCTTGGCAGGGCAGCTCAGCTGCAGTCCCTGCACACCTCTTCCTGCAGCCTAATACAGTGTGCTCGGGGGCCTTCCCAAGCCTTCCCAAGATCTGGAGCTAACAGGGTCTGTTCCTGGCTCTGTCACAGACCTGTTCAGTGACCGTGAGGAAGTCACAGCCCCTCTCTCTGTAACGCTGTCTCCAGTGACTCGAGAGCACGAGCACCAGCCTCGGGCAGACTGGTAAGAAGCAGGGAACAAACCCCAAATTGGGTGTGAGGTCTGTATGGAGATTTCACCAACCTAGAATCCAGTGTAAACACTTCAGGCTCTGTAACAGCATTAACATGGAATCACAGACAGTCCCCTTGGGTGATCCCATATATCTTTCTGAGCTCCCCCGCCCCATACACACATGCTATAAAAAGTCCACTGCCCATGAGGGCCACAATAACTGGTTTTCTGCATATAAAATCCAGGGCTGGCGTTAGGGGGCAGCAAGCAGGGCAACTGCCTGCGGCCCCACGCCACAGGGGCCCCCACAAAGCTACATTGCTTAGGCTTTGGCTTCAGCCCTGGTGGTGGGGCTCAGGGCCCTGGACTTCAGCCCCATGCGCTGGGACTTCAGCTTTCTGCCCAGGGCCTCAGCGAGTCTAATGCCGGCCTTGCTTGGCAGCCCCCTGAAAGCTGCTCACGGCCCCCCAGGGGGCCCCAGACTCCTGGTTGAGAACCCCTGCCTTACCCCACGAATCACAGCAATGTTCAAGTTACTGCCAGTCCCGAAGGACCAGTCACTTCCTTAGGTCAATTGAATCTTAGATCTCCAACAAAGACAACACTTGTAGCCAGTCCTGTCATAACCTGTATTAAGACTTACTTAAAAGGAAAGGAGAGTTGTTTACAAAGTTAAAGCAGGTAATCCTATAGATGCAGACGAGTTGTAGTCTTAAATATCAAATGTAATAGAAGCTTCTATAATAAGCAAGCTCTACATATTCTTTAGGACTAACCCCGGCTAAGTAGCTGGGGATCTCTTGCTTATGCCTAGAAACTTTGCCCCCCCCCAGAGTCCAAGCAGCGTACAGATCATCAGTTCCTTCTGCATGGGGTTTTATATCCCCTTCCTACCATGTGCTCTGTCCCGGAAACTCAGCTAATGGGAAATCAAGAGCACAACAACAGTTTTTTGTGTCTTCGTTAATGTCCCATAATAGTCTCTCTGATGTTGATGGGTCTTTCCTGCCAGGCAGGGTGCAATGCATTCTGTTGCCAATCAGCACTTTGCACAGGTAAAGTCTCTCTCCTGTCTGATGATTTACAGAGCCACAGAGGCTCACAATGCAACTAGTCAGATGTTAACCCAGGCAGCAACTCACAAGCATTCAATAAAGTCTAAACACTAAACACATTCTTATGTTCACAGTCTGTATGAGGAGTATCTACTCATTTGGACTCGCTGGGAGGCACAGAAAGAAACAAGATGTGCTGAGGCAAGAAGGCCCAGTCTCAGAGCCCCCGGGGTCACGCTTCCAAAAAGCTAAAACTAGGCCCAGCCCATGAAAGGGGCACTCCCAGGAGAGACTGTATAAAGGCTGGAGCATCCAACAACTTAGTTAACCTGAGAGAGCTGCCTTGGGAACAGTGACAGGGAGAATCCCCAGAGTGACTCCTTTGATTCTGCCTGTCTCTGGCCTTTGGTTTATGGAATCACAGAACTGGAAGGGACCTCGAGAGGTCACCAGTCCAGTCCCCTGCCCTCAAGGGAGGACGAAGTATTATCTAGACCAGGAGTGACCAACCTGAGCCTGAGAAGGAGCCAGAGTTTACCAATGTAGATTGCCAAAGAATCACAGTAATACATCAGCAGCCCCCCATCAGCTCCCACCCCCTGCTCCCAGCGCCTCCCACCCATGGGAAGCCACACTAATCAGCACCTCCCCCTCCCTCCTCGCACCTCCCGATCAGCTGTTCACGCTATGCAAGACACTCGGGGGATGGGGGGGGGGGAATGGAGCAAGGGCACTGCAGGCTCAGGGAAGGGGTGGACTGGGGGCAGGGCCTGTAGCTGAGTGGTGAGCACACCCAGCACACTGGAAAGTTGGTGCCTGTAGCTCCAACCCCGGAGTTGGTGCCTATACAAGGAGCCGCATATTAAATTCTAAAGAGCCACATGTTGGCCAGCCCTGATCTAGCCCATCCCTGAGAGGTGTTTGTCCAGCCTGCTCTTAAAAATCCCCAACGATGGAGATTCCACAACCTCCCTAGGCAATTTATTCCAGTGCTTAACCACCCGGCCAGTTAGGGAGTTTTTCCTAATGTCCAACCTAAACCTGCCTTGCTGCAATTTAAGCCCATTGCTTTTTGTCCTGTCCTCAGAGGTTAAGAAGAACAATGTTTCTCCTTCCTCCTTGAAACGAACTTTTACGTACTTGAAAGCTGATCATATCTTCTCCAGACTAAACAAACACAATTTTTTCAGTTTTCCCTCATAGGTCATGTTCTCTAGACCTTTAAGCATTTTTGTTGCTCTTCTCTGGACTTTCTCCAATTTGTCCACATCTTTCCTGAAATGTGGCACCCAGAACTGGACACACTATTCCAGTTGAGGCCTAATCAGTGCGGAGTAGAGTGGAAGAATTACTACTTGTGTCTTGCTTACAATACTCCTGCTAATACTTGCTTTTTTTGCAACAGTGTAACACTGTTGACTCATATTTAGCTTGTGATCCACTGTGACTCCAGATCCGTTTCTGCAGTGCTCCTTCCTGGCCAGTCATTTCCTGTCTTGTATGTGTGGAGCTGATTGATCCTTCCTAAGTGGAGTACTTTGGATTTGTCCTTATTGAATTTCATCCTATTTACTTCAGACCATTTCTCCAGTTTGTCCAGATAATTTTGAATTTTAATTCTATCCTCCAAAGCACTTGCAACCCCTCCCAGCTTGGTATCGCCCACAAACTTGATAAGTTTAACAGAGAGACTCTGCTGCTGGGAGGGTGTCACCCTGTCTCAGAGGGTTACACCCTGGTGGGAGGGGGCTAGGCCTGTACTGGGTTAAGGTCACTCTGTGCTTCACAGTGTGGCAGAACCTAGAATGTCCATTAGCAGGGGAAAATCCTGGGGGGAATCAACATGTGGAAAGGACAGAAACCCTGTCTGAATTCTCTCACATTGCCCTTCTCACCCTGGCAGGCTACAGAATAACATCCACGTTTCGCCCCAAAACATCCCCTCCTCCCAGGGGGAAGGAAATGGCTGCAATGGAGCTGGCTCAGGTAAGGGATTATCAGACAGCTGGTGGTGGGTTCTGCTTGGAGGGAGAGGAGCAGTAAATGTATAGGAGGGTGGGAGGCAGGAACTATCTAGGGTGTGGAATGGGAGGGGACAGGATGTGACAAACCTGCTGAGACTTTTGTACTCTAGGGTGTGATGGGTTGTCACCCCGGGGTGCAGTCTGGGGGGCTTCTGGGAACCGCTGCGCCCTCTAACCCTCAAGCTGGGCTGGCCCTTCTCACACTGCTTTGCTGGAGATTCAGCCAGCTTCTCCAGGCCCTGCTATCACCCAACACGACAGCAGGTGGCGCCATGCAGTCAACTGAGCTACCTGAGTGTTTTACCTAAGCCACTCAAGGACAGATAGAAGACAAAAGCCAATTTCCCAGCCGTAAGTGGTAGCAAACAGATCAAAGCAGATTACTTAAATAACCAAAAACTCAAACTAAGCCTAACATACTATCTGGATAGAATTTGAATTAGCAATTTCTCACCCTGACTGATGATAGAAGCAGTCCCCCAAGTTTCCATACACAAGCTAGAAATCCCTTTACCCTGGGACCAACACTTTCCCCCAGTTCAGTCTTTGTTCCTCAGGTGTTTCCAGGAGTTTTCTTGTGTGGGGAATGAGGCCAAGAGATGACGTCACACCCCACCTTATGTAGCTTTTCCATATGGCAGGAACCATTTGTTCCAAACTCAATTCCCAGTCCAGTTTGTGGAAAAATAGAGGTACCAAAATGGAGTTTAGTGTCATGTGGTCTGGTCACAGGCCCTACCATGTCCTGCTGAGTCATAGTAGCCATGACTCATAGGCTGGCTGAAACATTCACAGGAAGACTAAGCTCTTCCATGGTCCATTGTCTTTGTTGATGAGCCATGAACACTGTCTGGCTTCTTTGTTGTACCTGAAAGGCTCGTTGTGGATGTTACCCAGAGTAAGCACATTTGAAATACAGATACAGAGTCAATATCCATAACTTCAGATACGAATATGATACATGCACACAAATAGGACAATCATATTCAGCAAATCATAACTTTTTCAATGACACTGAACATGACGCATCTTGCACAAAATGTATCATAATTATGTCCTAATCATTTGATAATCATACCACTCTGCTGAATATGGGGTGTAGTGTCAGGGCCTAATTTCAAGGCACAGGTGTTGTGAATGGAACTTCCCCTCTTTGTGGAACAGGAAATAACCCTCTAGCCAGGGCTGGGAAAACTTCCCAGAGTCCCAGTGCTGGAGCCTGAACCTACTGACACTTCATTAGTTACCACCAACCCCGATCTTTGTGGCAACTGCAAACGTTATCGGTGATGATTTTATATTCTCTTCCAGGTCATGGATAAGAATGTTAAATAGCACAGGGCCAAGAACCAATCCTTGTGGGAATCCCCTAGAAAGAAATCCACTCGACCATGGTTCCCCATTTACAATCATAGTTTTTAATCTATTTAATGTATGCCGTGTTTATTTTGTATCTTTCTAGTTTTCTAGTCAAAATGTTGTGCTGAACCAAGTCATACCTAAACTTCTGTAAGGCATATATTACATCAATACTATTAGTTGCAACCAAACTTTTGATCTCATCCAATAAGGATATCCAGTTAGTTTGGTTGGATCTGTTGTCTCTGAAACTTTGTTAATTGGTACTAATTATATTACCCTCCTTTCATTCTTTATTAATTAAATCCATATTCGCTGCTCCATTATCTTGCCCAGTATCAGACTAACACTCTTGTAATTAGCTGGGTCATCTCTTTTACACTTTTAAAATATTGGCACAGCATTAGCTTTAGTCCAGTCTTCTGGAATTTCCCCAGTGTTCCAAGTCCTAATTATAATCACCATTAACAGTCCACCACACTTCTCCACCAGGTCTTTCAAAACTCTTGGATACAAGTTATCTGAACCTGCTTATTTAAACATGTCAAACTGTAAGAGCTGCTGTTCAACATCCTCGTGAGTTATTGTTGGAATGGAAAGACTGTCGTCCAACGTCTTATATGACTTACATCATCCGTTTTCTCCAAATCCAGGAGAGAAATATTTATTTAACACTTTTACCTCTTCTACATTATTTTTGATAATTCTGCCATTTCCATGTAGTAATTTGCCACTTCCATTGTTAGGATTAATTTTGTACTTAATATACTTTTTAAAAACTTCCTTCTTATTTTCATTAATTGGTCATTTATTTCTGATAGCTTCCCTTGCCAACTTTCTACAATTCTGACCTTCTATTCTTTACTATTGACTTCCCCTTTCTTCTATATATTTTATTTGGAGAGTGTTGGGATTCCTACCAGGGAGCCACCAGCAGGGTCCAGAGACAGCCTCATCTCCTATATCAAGCTCTGGCTAGTAGGTATGTGATAAATGTGAAGATCCTGCCTCCGTCAGCTGAGAGACACAGAGGTTCTCTCTTTCTACCCTCTGATGCCTCCTGGCTGCTCTAGACAAGGTGGGGTGGGACTCTGTTAACATGTGCCTCCTGGAGCTTCCATTTCCCTGGTGCTGCTGTTCCGTGAATAGCAGGGTTGTGAGTGGGGCAGCAGATCCTGAGTGTTGGACTCTTGCTCTTTCAGGGGCCGGTGACCTTCGAGGAGGTGGCTGTGTATTTCACCAGGGAAGAGTGGGCTCTGCTGGACCCTACTCAGAGAGCCCTCTACAGGGATGTCATGCAGGAGAACTATGAGACGGTGACCTCGCTGGGTAAGGAGTCCTGTCCCTGGGTTATTAGAAGCTGCGGGTCTCTAAAGAACCCAAGTAGTGATAACTTTATACCTTGATTTGTCATACAAGTTTTGGCAAGTTTCCTTGCCCCCTTTTGCCTTATCTCCCACCCACTAGTATCATTTTGGACATGTGCCTTTTAGTGCCATCAGTCATTTTAAAATTGAATTTAATGTATCCTTATTGGATAAATTAATAACTGTAGCTTTCATGCCTTTCCCTCATTTTAAGAGGAAAATATACCTCCTGTAGAATTCTAAATTGAGTAAATAGGTGTATGACTCATGCATGGCTGGTGTGACAGTCAGATGAGCTCCTCTTTCTAAAGGAGAGCGTATAATGTTGCCATTCAGGACCCCACGGGTGAAGGGAGAACAGAGCTGTGGGAGGGGAGGAGAAGGGGGGAGTAGATAATTCTGGGGTGCCAGGACATGGGGAGGGTGTGTGCAGGGTTAGAGCTAAGAAGCAGCAGGGAGGGAGGAGGTTGTGAGAGGTGAAGAGGGAACACAAGAATCTCCCAAGGTGCCGGGAGGTGGTGCTGGCTGAGAGTAATGGGAAGAAGTGGAGAGGAGTGTGGAGGAAGGGCACCGAGGAAGTGGCTCAGTCTCAGGTGTTGAAGCTAAGTGGCCTGTCCTTGTGGAAGAGTGGGACCCCTTGGGTGTCTAGTGCACTCAAGAGGCACCTCCCAAGGACTGTTTAAAAGCCAGGGCATTGCAGAGATCCTATGGATCCATGACAGTGTGCCAGAGGTTAAGCCTTATGGGGAAAAGATATAAAACAAGAAAAGAATCTAAATGCGTGTTTACCATCGCTCCCTCTCAGTCTTCAGGGGAATCCCTGGTCCGTTCCAAAGTGTATTAAAACCTTCCTTAAAGGCTCACCTCTTGGTTATCAGGTCATGTCCATTTGTTAGAGGGTTTTCCCTTCACCCTCCCACTTCCCTGGTTCTTGTCACGCAGACAGCAAGCAGCGAAAGACCAGAAGTCTGAAGCACAGATAATGCGATGTTTATTAGGGTTATTTCCAAGCAAGCATATTCCACTGCCCTAATGAACTTACACCTAGAAAAATTAATTATGCAGCAGACAGAAACAATTAGAGAACCAGACTGATTAACAAGGTAAAAGTGGTGGCCATAAAGATAAAACAATACAGAAATGAGGGTTTCAGAACCACAACCATTGAGAAGTGATTTCTTGCCAGACAGGATGCTGTCAGACTAAGTTTTCATTAACCGTCTTAAGATCTGTTTCTTTATCTGGTGGTGATGGGCGCTATCAGGACAGGATCATCTTCCTAACAGCCCAATAGCACCTTATTTCAGTGTGACTGGTTTGGGATGTGAGGATGTGACCCTTCGCTTCCCAGCTTATGGCTGCCCCTGCTGCTTAGCCAAAGGCCTTAGCCTAAGAACAAGGCCTCAGACTGTCACAGTGAGAGAAGGCCCAGACACAGGCAGACTGAGATTTTGATTCTTAGCTAGTTACAGGGGTATAAAGACAAAGTGATAAAAATACCCCTAAATTCTTAAACTATAGGCTTTACAGGCAGGCCTGAATATGTCTATTCTAACAGTGGGTTCTAGCCCTTCCCCCATTCTGTGTCTGTCTTGTGTATTTAGATCAGGGGTCGGCAACCTTTCAGAAGTGCTGTGCCGAGTCTTTATTTATTCACTCTAATTTAAGGTTCCGTGTGCCAGTAACACATTTTAACGTTTTTAGAAGGTCTCTTTCTATAAGTCTATAATATAGAACTAAACTATTGTTGTATGTAAAATAAATAAGGTTTTAAAAATGTCTAAGAAGCTTAATTTAAAATTACATTAAAATGCAGAGGCCCCCCCCCCCCCTCGGACCAGGGGCCAGGACCCAGGCAGTGTGAGTGCCACTGAAAATCAGCTCGCTGCCGCAGGTTTCCTACCCCTGATTTAGATTGTAAATTCTTCAGGGCATGGGCCATCTACTATTCTCTGTTTGTACTTTGCCTAGCACAATGGGGACCCACTGTTAGTTGGTCCTTAGGCACTAAGGTAGTGAATATGATTTGTTATAATAGTAACTCTCCTGCCACTTTGAGCCAAGGAAGATGGCCTTGGGATGCGTAGCCTTATTTGGGGTGTGTTAGTAATGTTGATTTGATTTATCAACTTAATTTAATGGGTATTGTAATTATTTTAATTAATTAATAATAATACTTAATCATTTATATTAATTAATATGAGTTTAGGCTCGCCAATTTGTTTGATCAGAAGATAAAAGTTCGTGTTTCGAATCAGGTTCCACAGAATTGATAAAGGGACCTTTGAGGGTATGACAGGAAGCTCACACGGAGACAGATATAGTCGTAACGACTTTTTATTAAACTCAATGAAATAGTAAGTAAATTGTAAAACAGGTAGAATTACAGAGTTACAATTGTATTACTGTTATTCAGGAGATACATATGATGATACAATATTATGTGCTGCAAACTTTGGTTAATATTCACACCCTGTTTTGATAAACTGGCGTTGGCCTCACCTCTGGCGGTTCTGGTTTCACAGCTCTTGCAAGGGAAACTAATGTAAAGAGCTGTCAAAGCTACTTTGGAATTTACTTTTTAGCTCAACTAAATAATCTAATACACAAATTAAAATAAAGTTTAGAGAGACCAAGCTTAGCCGAGTTCCTTTTGAACTTAAAGTTTGAAAACAAAATAAGTGCGGCCTATTACTGGTTAATAGCTGTCGTAGATGGATAGCATGAATACGTAGTTGAAGATGGTGAAGTGTAGAGAAGGAGGAGGAGGTTGAGGTGCGGGTAAAAAGAGGTAGGTTACTTCTTTTTATAGTGAGGTAGGTTACCTCTTTTTATGGAAATAAATGCCGGAAATCCTTCCTCTTATGCCCAAATTTCAGTCTTCCCCCATAGAAATGTTAGGATACGCTTACTCCATAGGCTAGTATGTGTGTGCGTATGGATGGCAGGTATCTGCGCACTTGTGGGGTACTTGTTAAGTCTGTGAGTACAACTTTGAAAAATCTCCTTTGCTATTCTTCATTGTCTGTTGGTCTAGGTAAAGGGTCTTAGACCTAAGCGTAGGCACTTTATTTGGGTATAGGAAAAACAGTTCCTTTTCTGCGTAAAAGGGCACAGGATATAGCTATGCTAACTTTGCTTTAGCTTAAAATGCAGGTTTTTGGCCTGTAGGTTTCTTGCATTACAGCCAAACATATTTTTAATATGAATTAATAAACCTATCACAATACTGTACTTATAAGAAAAGAGATATTGATGCAGGCAAGCAGATGAATCCTGAGGGCTACATATGTTACTGCCTAAAAATGAGATGGGGTTAAAACTATGGAATATTCTTTGTGACAAGTATCCCACAAATTCCACTGACCTCCCTTGTTTTCTTTGCCTGCAGTAGGGTTTCCAATTTCCAAACCTGATGTGATCTCGCAGCTAGAACGAGGGGAAGAACTGTGGGTCCCGGACCTCCAGGGCTCTGAGAAAGAAGTGATCCCGAGAGCTGCCTTCACAGGTGAGGACTTGGTTAAACAACTCAACAACTGCTTAGGAATGCAGGAAACATTTGGGATGCCCTACAAAGACCCTGTGAGCTCTTCAAGTTCAGGATTGTTCCCTGCAGATGTGGAATCATTATGGCAGATGTCACTCATGGCTTCCCTCCTATTCTGACTGACAACTGGCAGCAGGTCCCTCCCCGATCTCACTTTCCCCTGAGAGTTATGGTGCAGTGAGGACCCAGAACTGATGCCTTCCTCCCTTCTCTGTGGAAGGGCTTGGGGAAAATCAGCACCTGATAGGTTTGATCTCTCCCACATATATTTTGGTTTGTTCATCCCTTTTTCCATTCCTCTCTCTGACATTTCCTTTTTCTCAGGCACAGGGAGTGACCTATGTCTGGATTCTCTCTGTCTCCCATCCGGCGATGGGCTGGTGAGTGAGAACGAGGAGGAGAAACCCCAGCAGGAAGACACTGTGCAAGTAGATCCACATTGGCTGTTATCAGGAAGATCCAAAGGGAATGTTTCCAGGAGTTGTGCACTCCCAGAAAACACAAAAGCCTGTGAGACTCAGCAGAGGCCAGAGGAAAACTACAGTAGCCACTCAGCCCTTATTCCACGCAACAGAATCAACTTGGAAGAGAGACGCTACATGTGCCATGAGTGCGGGAAAAGCTTCGGGTGGAGCTCTCACCTTATCACACATCAGAGAATCCACACAGGGGAGACGCCCTACACGTGCTCTGAGTGCGGGAAAAGCTTCATTCAGCGCTCACACCTTATTACACATCAGAGAATCCACACAGGGGAGATGCCCTATACGTGCTCTGAGTGCGGGAAAAGCTTCAATCAGCGCTCTACCCTTATCGCACATCAGAGAATCCACACAGGGGAGATGCCCTATACGTGCTCTGAGTGCGGGAAAAGCTTCGTGCGGCGCTCTGACCTTATCAGACATGAGAGAATCCACACAGGGGAGACGCCCTACACGTGCTCTGAGTGCGGGAAAAGTTTTGGGCGGAGCTCTCACCTTATCAGACATGAGAGAATCCACACAGGAGAGATGCCCTACACGTGCTCTGAGTGCGGGAAAAGCTTCGGGCAGAGCTCTCACCTTATCAGACATGAGAGAATCCACACAGGGGAGACGCCCTACACGTGCTCTGAGTGCGGGAAAAGCTTCAGTCGGCACACAAGCCTTATTAGACATCAGAAAATCCACATAAGAGAGAACTGTTATAAATCCCTTGACTAGGGCTGGCCAAAGTTTGTCTTTTTTAATTACATTTGCTAATTCCCACATAGTGATTTTTGCACCATCTTCACCAAGGTCTCTCAGCTCCACCAGATCAGTTGCCTGCTTCTGCCTTTTGCAGCTCACCCTTCTTTGGGGTCAGTCCTGTGATCTTTTCTATCAACTCCATTCCTTTGAGTCGTAGGAGTGTGTGTCCCTCCTGCCAGGAATGTTCATCAGCTCCAGGTGGGAGAGAGGTCTGATCCCAACAAGCTACACTGAGGCAAAAAGTACCTGTGCTGATAGCCACTAGGACTGTACATGGCGGCTGCTTAAATTAGTGATCTTAGTGTAACAAGACAATTATAGTTGTAGAGCAGATGCAGCCCAGGGGCAGTGGTTGGCATTAGCTTTCCCCTTGACCTGACCTAAACTCCATCACTTTTCCTAGTCTAAACAAACCCTGAGCATCACGGTTATACTGTTCCCCCATTTCACAGCAATTGTTAGTCATCGAGTTCTCCCTTGGGGAACCAATTGTTTCGTTCCCAGTTGCTCTGATGTTGCTTTAGGTTGTGCTGGGGAGCAGATATTTTTATTATTTTCCACACTTAAAATATTTTTAATATGAATTAATAAACCTATCACAATACTGTATATAAAAAAGAGATATGATTGCAAGCAAGCAGATGATCCCTGAGAGCTACATATGTTACTGAACTATAACAAAGAGCAGGAACAGGGCAGGGATAGGGAAAAATGTCATTTCACCCATTGTAACAACAGACGTAGTTAGGGTAAGTCAGAGGGATTCCCTTATTCCCCATCACCATCCTCCTTCAATCCGTGCTAGAGCCTAAGAATCCTTTTCCTTTCCCCCGTTGTGGGATGGGAGACTTCCAAAAGTGCTCCCTGGGCTATAGCACATGGCTAAGCTCAGAGAATAAACCCGAAATAGCCCCTGAGCTTTGCTTTTTGAATTCTGTGTTTCCGATTACTTCAAGCCGGGGCATTGTGATTATTTACCAGTTTCTCTAGCACTGTTCCTACCACTGTTTCTGTAACATATTTTGTTTTTTGTGGGACAGGGTTGTTATTCCTTTGCCTAACCCCAACCTGCAAGGCCAGGGTGTCTGTTTTCTCTGGCCCCTCCCCACAGACAAATCTGACAGGGTTGCACCTGCCAGGAGCAAACAAAAAGCCCCACTGGTCACACACACAAAGCAGATAGACACACACAAGATACAGAAGAAACTGAATTATTTGAAACTGAATTATTTGAGCTATCAACATTTCCACTTTCCCACGGCATGTTAGTTCTGAAGGTTGTTTTAATTTATTTTCTTGGAACCAGAAATGGGGAAAGAGACACTGGAGTCAGTTGAATTACAGCAGGAAGGGATAAGTCTCATGATTTGTCACTAACCAAAGGCTTTGTAAACAGAGTGATAATGTTACTGAGTGGTCTGGCTAACCCTGCAGTTAGAAACAATCAGCTCTATGGGTGGCAAATTGACAGAGGCTCTGCTGCTGATCATGAAATAGAAGCACATTACTTTTAAACAGCTGCTACTTCATTGCCTCTGGAAGTACAGAAAACAATGATCTGTGTTAAATGAAAGTTGCCATTTCTCAGAGCCCCAATTTCTATTGTGTGTGTACAGGAAGGTTTGAATGTGTAGCAGGTAGTTTGGTCAAGCTTAGCTATTTTATGTGTGTAACAGGCTCCTGCCCACCTCCAGCAGAGGTTTCAATCACATATGATGGCAACTTACCGAATGTCACACAAATTAGTCCATCCCTCCCCATATTCAGTCTCTGACGGGAATGTTAGGATGAGGCAGAGAACTGGGAAAGTATCGCAGTAGGAATACATTAAAAAGTGGGATTAATCAGAGCTGGGCTGCAGACAGAGCCTGTTCTAGAGCTGGTGAAGTGACAGGGACACACTCCCAGTAGTGCTGGCTCTGAAGTAACAGCAGAAGCAGATCGAAGAGAATGAGCTCATGGGCAGCTGCCCTGTCAGTGCATCACTCACCTGGCAGGTGTTACACAAAACACAGCACTTCCCCCCACCGCCACCACTTCATTATACTGTCCATGGGGCTGTTTGTCCTGCAGGACTTTGATCTTTCTGGGTGGTCCATGGTGATTCATAACAGAGCCATTAGGGGAGCAGGAGTCATCCCAATGGAAATCTCTCCACTTCTTTCTGAGTGTTACCTTCTTAGCCCTGGCTTTGGAGATGACATTAGCCTTATCCTGTCTTGATTTTAGGTAGGATTGTGATCACCCTCTGGGGCTTGGCAGCTTAGAACTTTTGAGGGCTTTTCTCTGCCTTTTTGGTCCCCGCTGCAGTCAGTACATTCTAGACATGGGCATGGTGACCTTCCTGGGGATCTTGACAGCTGTGGCCAGCTTCTTGGTGGCTATTTTCCTGCTCACAGCCACTGTCTTCTTCTCATGCCTTGTCCTGGGGGCCCAGCCGTTGGCTGAATGTGAAGGAGCCAAAGTGCTGGTGACTTTAGCCTGCAGCAAAAGCAACAAAGAATCCTGTGGCACCTTATAGACTAACAGACGTTCTGCAGCATGAGCTTTCGTGGGTGAATACCCACTTCTTCAGATGCAAGACTTGCATCTGAAGAAGTGGGTATTCACCCACGAAAGCTCATGCTGCAGAACGTCTGTTAGTCTATAAGGTGCCACAGGATTCTTTGTTGCTTTTACAGATCCAGACTAACACGGCTACCCCTCTGATAGCCTGCAGCAAGTTGCCTTTGCTCGTCAGACTCCTGAACTGCAGCTGGATGTGGTTCTTGTTCTTCTGCACAGCACAGCCCTGGAGAAGAGGGATCTGCAAATGTACATTCATATGATCCCTTTGTTTAATTGATGAAAACATAAACTAGACACTTACAGGATTGGAACTGATTTCAGCTGATGGACAGGTTTGCTAGGTTTTTATGCATTTGGACAGCAAAATGTTGAGTGTTCACATTCATTTCAAGCATCCTCGTATGGTGGAGCTCCTGAACATAATGGAGAATGGTTTTTGTAAAGGAAAATCATGCCTCACGAATCTACTATAATTATTTGAGGGAGTCAACAAGCATGTGAATAAAGGTGATCCCGTGGATATAGAATACTTAGATTTTCAGAAAACCTTTGACAAGGTCTCTCCCCAAAGGCTCTGAAGCAAAATGGGATAAGATGGAAGATCCTCTCTGGGATAGGTAACTGGTTCAAAGGCAAGAACGAAAGGGTCTGATTTTCAGAATGGAGAGAGGTAAATAGTGGTGTCCCCCTCGGGTCTGTACTGGGACCAGCACTGTTCAACATACTCCTGAGTGATCTGGAAAAAGGGGTAAACAGTGAGGTGGAAACATTTGCAGATGATACTGTCAGAGTCTACCCTCACTTGAAACTGGGGGGTTTCAAGGTGAGGACCCGCATGTCTTCCCCCACCCCAAAATCCTAGGGTAGGTCTCCCTTTTGCTGCCACCACCTCGGTCAATTACGTGGGCCGGGACACCCCTGTTTTCCCCCTGTCTCCCTGAGAAGACACTCCCTGGGGAACACAGATCAACTCACAGAGGAGGAACCTCCCCCCTCCCTCTCTCCTAGCCACTGGGAAGATATACACCGAGTCAAATCCTTGACTCAACACAAAGAGGACTTACCTCCCCTCCCTTCCCTAGTCCAGGAAAGAGATACCTGATTCAAACTGCTTGAATCAAACCCAAGAGGAACTATCTCTTCCCCTCCCTTCTCTGCCCGGAGATAAGCTGTCTCACCACCGAGAGAGAATGTCTTAGCCCCTTCCCCTATATCCACAGTAGAAGGGATTTAATCAAATCTTTATAGAAAGAATTTATTAAAAGAAAAACAAGAAAATACAGAATCTCTATGAGTCCAAGCTGGACACTCATAGGGTATAACCTTGCTAAGTTCTGGAGAGAATCCTCTCTCTTCTCAGTACAACCAGTACAGGCAGAATTAAGAATAATCAATAACAAACACACAGAATTGCAAACATAGGATTATTAGATAATGACACAAAGTATCTTTCTAATACTCACTATCTTGACTAGAAGAAATTAGTTCAGAAAGGTAGAAACTTGTAGACTTGATTAAAACATCTGGACTCTTGTAACTCCAGACGGCTAAAGACAAAACACACAGGATCAGAGGGAAAAAGTTCCCTCCTAGAAATTTCAAATTCTCTTCCCTGATTGGTCCTCAGGTCAGGTGCCTACCAGGTACTATTTTTAACCCTTTACTAACTATTCATGACAGATACAAACCAACTCAAGTTAGTTACGTCCAAAAGAGAATGTGAAGTGTGACAAAGGGATCTCACCAAAGTGAATGACTGGGCAGCAAAAAAGCAGATGAAATTCAATGTGGATCAATGCAAAGTAATGCACATGGGAAAACATGATCTCAATTCTACATCTAAACTGATGGGGTCTAAATTAGCTCTTACAACTTAAGAAAGAGATCTTGGAGTCACTGTGGATACTTCTCTGAAAACATCCACTCAATGTGCATTGGCAGTCAAAAAAGCGAACAAAATGTTGGGAAGTCATTAGGAAAGGGATGGCTAGCAAGACAGAAATATAATATTGCCTGTCTATAAATCTGTGGTAGGCCCACATCTTGAATACTGGAGCTGGTCTCCCATCTCAAAAAGATATATTGGAATTGGGAAAGGCACAGAAAAGGGCAACCAAAATGATTGGGGTGTGGAACAGCTTCCATGTGAGATGAGATTAATAAGACTGAGGGGAGTTTTCAGCTTGGAAAAGAGATGACTAAGGCGGGGCTAGGATAGAGGTCTATAAAATGACGGGTATGGAGAAAGTAAATAAGGAAGTATCAGAGGGGTAGCCGTGTTAGTCTGGCTCTGTAGGGAAGTGCTATTTACTCATAACACAAGAACTGGGGTCACCCGATGAAATGAATAGAGAGCAGGTTTAAAATAAACCAAAGGAAGTATTTCTTCACCCAACACACAGTCAACCTGGGGAAACATTGCCAGAGGATGCTGTGAGGGCCAAGACTATAACAGGGTCTACCAAAGAACTAGATAAGTTGATGGAGGATGGGTCCATCATTGGCTATTAGCCAGGATGGGCAGGGATACAAAACCATGCTCTTGAAGTGTCCCCAGCCTGTTTGCTGGAAGCTGGGACTAGGCGACGGGATGGATCGCTTGATGATTCCCTGTTCTGTTGATTCCCTCGCGGGCACCTGGCATTGGCCACTGTGGGAGGACAGGATTCTGGGCTGGCTGGACCATTGGTCTGATCCAGTCTGGCTGTTCTTATGACCAATAGAGGGCAGTCCTCGACAGCAATATTTATATTTGGTGCACTGAAAGGGCTAACTTTCCAAAGCTGACCCAAATGATCAGTGAAAGTGTTTTGGAGAAAAACACTAAACAGAAGAATGTAAATGAAAACTGTGAGCTATTGTTTAAGGAGCTTGTTAGATGGGGCATAAGCCGCATTGCCTAATTAGCTGAGCTTGCAATGGCCTTCCACTCAACTCGCTGACATTTCTCCATCTGCAAATGTGGTAACTGTTTTAAAACCTAGATCCAATCAATTACAACATGTCAGGGAAGATTCTAGGCATCAATGATCTGATCATTGGGTTGATGGCGGTAAACAAGAGATTCCCATAAGGCTCCCTCCCTCCCTCTTCCCAAGAGCCACCCTCATCCTCTCTCCCCTTTCTGCTCCTGCATCCTCTGCAAATTTTCAAAGACAGATGCCTCGTGACAGCCTTCGCTCTTGAGGAAGTTGCCTAGTGGTCAGGGTTTTGGTCCTTTGGGGTGGAAGGACGCAGCAGATAGTGGGGGAGCCCAGGGCCTCCCATGGGCTCTGACCCAGGCCACTCTGAGGGCAACACTTCCTGCCACCTCACTATTGTCCAAAGTTTGCAGTTTGTCACAGGAAGCTCTGAACAGTGTCAGCTCACTGCTTGGCACCTCTTTGCAGCCGGGTATGGCATGGCAGCTCTCTCCTTCTTGGGGTGGCAGCTGTGTCTGTTACGCTGACAGATCCGGGTCAGTGACTTGTCGGTGGGTGGGATCGAACTGGGAACTCAGGAGCTTAGTGCGTGGGCCTCTACAGCATGAACTGAAAGCCACCTAGCTGCTAGCTAAGACTGTAGAAAAGACTCGTTTTATCTCTCCCTCTAAGTAATCCCGGTGCCACTAGCTGGGACGCCCCACCACACCCGGGAGGTGTGTGGGTTACATACTTCCCTAGCTGAGGAAGCGCATCCGAGCTTCGGAGAGTTCCCAGCTGTAATCCTGGACAACCCCTGTAACGATGCGGCCTCTGGCGGACACTGCTGAGAGTATCAATTCAGGGCAAATTGCTTGGAGCAGGGCAGTCACAGCCCGAGGCTGGGTGCCCTTTACTATTAAAGCACGTCACAGCAGCCATGCCGGGAGAACTTTGGTTTTACCCCACTGGCCAATCCGGACGTCATACAAGCAATTCCTCAGCTATTCCAGTTCCCTTCTATCACCACCAGCCCCGCTCCTTATGGGGATGAATGGTTATGAAAACCGATACCCCAGTAAAAGAAAACGGGTTCTGTCAAAGGACCAAGCCCCAAATGCAGGTGAATAGATGAATCAGATCTTACCCACAAATCACGCTCTTGCAAATCCTTCAGCATGTAAAATCTAAAGGTTTATTCATAAAAAGTAAGAAATATGGATGAGAGCTAAAATTGTTAAAGGAATCAGTTACATCCAGTAATGGCAAAGTTCTTGGTTCAGGCTTGTAGCAGTGATGGAATAAACTGCAGGTTCAAATCAAGTCTCTGGAGTCCATCCACAGCTGGGATGGGTCATTCAGTCCTTTGTCTAGAGCTTCAGTTTGTAGCAAAGTCCTCCAGAGGTAGAAGCAGGACTGGAGATGAGGCATCAGCCTTTTATAGTCTCTTGCCATGTGGTCTTTGCTTTCTTTGTCGCAAGGACACTCGATCCAGCACGTGGCACAGAAAAACCTTCGAGTTCTGTCCATAGGCAGGTCCCTGCAGACCTTGCTGAGTCACAGGGTGTATCTGCCTTCTGTCAGTGGGTCGATTGTAGATGGTCCTTAGTGGGCCATCAAGGAGGCGAGGCAGAACTGACACCAACTTGTCTGGGGTATTTCCCGGAAACAGAGCACAAGTTTGAAATATGGGCAGCATAGAGCCAATATTCATAACGTCAACTACAAAAAATGATAGACATCTAGAGATAGCATCATTATAATCAGTCAATCAGAACCTCCACATAGACCCCTTACACAACAACCTTTCTACAATATTGGCTGCAAATAGAGAACAGTGGCCACAACGGTGATCTGTACCGTTACAGATTATGTCAGTAACATCACAGGAGGTGACACGGCATCAGTGAGACTGGGGGTTTGGCTACACTTGCAGGTGTACAGTGCTGGGAGTTAAAGCTGTCTTCGTACAGCTGTGTAGGGAAAGCGCTGCAGTGTGGCCACATTTGCAGCATTTGCAGTGGTGTTGGGAGTGGTGCATTATGGGCAGCTATCCCACAGAGCACCTCTTCCCATTCTGGTGCCATGGGTTGTGGGAAGGGTGCAGAGGGTGTGGATCATTCTGGTTCCTCTCCCAATGCCCTGTGATGCATCGCTTCACATCCCAGCAATCCCTGTTTTTCCGTCCATGTTTGGCGCCATCTTGCATCTTTCAACGTTTTCTGTGCAGCGCAATTCTGTGTTCCGTTTCGGTCTGCGGAAAGTGGAACCTGAACTGCTGAGGAGTTTGCTGACGAGTCTCACCAGCACATCACATTTGGCAGTTGAGCTATTCCTTAAGATCCAAAGTGACAGTGAGGAGTGCAACAATGATAGCGAGTCGCATAACGCGTACCACACAAAATTGCTTGTAACATTCACAGACATGCTCAGCACCATGGAACGCCACTTTTGGGCTCAAGAAACAAGCACTGAGTGGTAGGATCACATTGTCATGGAAGTCTGGGATAATGAGCAGTGGCTGCAGAACTTTCGGATGAGAAAAGCCACTTTCATGGGACTGTGTGAGGAGCTCACCCCCACCCTGCGGCACAAGGACACGAGATTGAGATCTGCCCTGCCGGTGGACAGGGGCGGCTCTACAGTTTTGGCCGCCCCAAGCAGCCATGCGCGGGAGGCGCCCCGGAGCCGCGGGAGCAGTGGACCTCCCGCGGGCATGACTGCAGAGGGTCCGCTGGTCCCGCGTGGCCCGGCTGAACCCCCCGCGGCTGCGGACGGTTCGCGGATCCCGCGGCTGCCGCAGTCATGCCTGCGGGAGGTCCAGCCGAGCCACAGGACGAGCGCTCCCTCCGCAGTCATGCCTGCGGCAGGTCCGGGCGGCCCGGGGCGCCGGTGGACCTCCCGCAGGCATGCCTGCGGCAGGTCCGCCGGCGCAGCCTGCCGCCCCTAGATTTGGCCGCCTAGGCACCAGCTTGTTTTGCTGGTGCCTAGAGCCGCCCCTGCCGGTGGAGAAGCGGGTGGCTATTGCAATCTGGAAGCTGGTAACTCCAGACAGCTACTGATCCGTCGCAAACCAGTTTGAAGTGGGAAAGTCGACCGTTGGAATCGTGTTGATGCAAGTTTGCAGGGCCATTAATCGCATCCTGCTAAGAAGAACTGTGACTCTGGGGAAATGTGCAGGACATTGTGGATGGCTTTGCACAAATGGGCTTCCCTAACTGTGGAGGGGTGATAGATGGGACCCATATTCCTATTCTGGCACCACCCCACCTAGTATCTGGGTACGTTAATCGGAAGGGGTATTTCTCTATGGTTTTCCAGGCGCTTGTGGATCACCGTGGGCATTTCTTTGACATTAACGCAGGCTGGCCCGTAAAGGTGCATGATGCACGCATCTTTCGGAACAGTGGCCTGTTCAAGAAGCTGCAGGCCGGGACTTTTTTCCCAGACCAGAGGATCACAGTAGGGGACGTCAAAATGCCCATTGTGATCCTTGGAGACCCCGCTTACCCGTTAATGCTGTGGCTCATGAAACCGTACACACGGAGCCTTGACAGTAGCAAGGAACGGTTCAACTACAAGCTGAGCCAGTGCCGAATGACTGTAGAGTGTGCTTTTGGCCATTTAAAGGGGTGCTGGTGATCTCTGTATGGGAATCTGGACTTGGGGGAAAGCAGCATCCCTGCGGTTATATCCGTGTGCTGTACCCTTCATAATATTTATGAAGGGAAGGGTGAAAGATTCAATCAGGCATGGACCTCCAAGGTTCAAGTCCTGGAGGCTGAATTTGCACAGCCAGAGAGCAGGGCTACTAGAGAGGCCCAGCACAGGACTGCAAGGATTAGGGATGCCTTGATGGAGGAATTTGAGGCTGAAAACCAACAGTAATGTTTGGTGCCTTGCACAGGAGTGAAGTGTAGTGGTTACAATGTTAGTGGGAATCTGTGTTTGCTAAGCTGATTTGCAGTGCCTGTGTCTTTCCTGGGCTAAGGTATCTTTGACTTTATGCAATAATAAAGACTGTTTTCAAAGCCAAGAATTCATGTATTGAAAAGAAAATTACTTTATGGAAAGACACACAACTTTTTGGGAATCTGAAAGGGCAGGGGGGTGGGGTGGGGAACTGTACACTCACAGGTTTGAATATGTCCTGGCTGGAGTGCTGTGCAATGACTGCTGCACTCCAGGGTGGCTATACTGCATGGTGATGGGGGTTGAGTGCAGAGGGTAAGGGTCATAGTTCTCAGGGCTGGTTGGTGAACGTACAGGTGTTGGGGGCAGCTGGTGGTGATGAGAACCTCGATGTTGGGGAAGGGGGGTTGGAGCTAATATGGGAGCACAAGGGAAAGAGCTTTGGGACAAGGGGTGCAGGGGGGAACCAGGGGCGGTAGTGCTCTGCCTGCATGGCTACGAGAGCCTGGATAGAGTCCGCTTGGTGCTCCAGGATGCTTATCAGCCGCTCCGTGCTTTGCTTCCTGTGCGCTGCATTTTCCTTGCGGATCCTGCTTTCCCTCTCCCTCCACTTCTGCGCTTTTTGATTCTCTGTGAGAGGTTGGTGCATTACTTCGTGCAGCATGTCGTCTTTGCTTTTTCGCTGTCTCTGCCAGAGGTTTTGCAGTCTCTCAGCCAGTGATAACACAGAGAGCTGAGATCTCAAGGTTGCATCTGTAAAGGCAAAATGCAACACTTAACAGAGGCAGCATTGTTTATACCAGACAGAGTAATTCCCCTGCACTTAAGGAGGGCACATACAGTCTTCACAATAACGTAATTTTCCCATCCCAAAGAGAGCGCACATAACCCACGGGAGCCCCGAAAGGGTGAGTAAGGGGGACTAATTGTTTCAGGGCTGTACTGTCCTCTGGGTTTCTGTGCCTTGGGGAGAGCCAACAACTTCAGGGGGCACCTACACTGAACACTATCCCAACATTTTCCACAGGAGTGTATCCTGGAAGATATCTCGCTGCTGCGGGTCACCTGGGAAGAGTGGGAGGGTCTTCTACTGCAATGTGGATTCCGTCCTGGCCCCTATGCAGCTTGCCTGTGTGCAGCAATGGTCCCCCCACCCCTTGCGGACGCGTTAGCCTGACTGGGACAAGGACCACAGTGGCTCTCCTAATAAACGTGCACAAGCGCATTGCCCACGCTCTGGATGAGACTTTTGATGAGATTACTGAGGCCGATTACCGCGACGTGATAGACCACATCAGTGCGCTATTCTGCATCTAGGCATGCATGCATGCAGCCCTAACCCCCCTCCTCTCCCGAAAAATTTCCATCCTGAAAATAAAAGCCACTTACTGGGAACCTGCTCCTCTGTTTGTCCTCCACCAAGTACCGGGTGCTGCGACTGGCTACTTTCCTCTTGGCTTGAGAAGAACTCCTGGCTGCATGCCTCCTGGGACTCCGGGGTGTCTCCCCCCACCCCATTACCCTCACTCTGGCTTTCCCCCTCCTCCCCCTGCTCTGAAGTGTCCATCGTGGTTGTCGGATTGGCGGTGGGGTCACCCCCAAGTATTGTGTCCAGCTCCTTGTAAAATCGGCAGGTCGTGGGGGCAGCACCAGAGCGGCAGTTTCCATTGCAGGCTTTGCAGTAGGCACTCCGCAGCTCCTTCACTTTAACCCTGCACTGCAGCGCGTCCCGGTCATGGCCCCTTTCCAGCATGGCCCTTGATATCTGCCCAAAGGTATCGTAATTCCTACGGCTGGAGCACAGCTGGGACTGCACAGCTTCCTCCCCACAAACACTGATGAGGTCCAGCAACTCGCCATTCTCCATGCTGGGGCTCATTTGCCACGTGGATTCATGGTCATCTGGAAAGATTCACTGATTGCACTCCACACCTGGCTGAGCAAACAGGAAGGGGATTTTTTTAAATTTCCGGGGCATTAAAGAGCGGGTCTGACAGCTGGTCACCTGAGGCCAGGGCAGTAGAGTTCGAACTGGTGAGCAGAGTAGCTAGAACAGGCACTCTGGGATAGTGCTGAATACTTCTGAAGGCCAATAACAGCGCTTTTGGTGGCCACACTGGTGGGGCAGCACTGCATCAGCAGCGCTATAGTCTTTATTCCTCTTGTAGAAGTGGAGTACAACCAGTGCTGTAGCCAGGGAGATACAGCGCTGTATGCGCCTTGCCAGTGTGGATGGTGAGTGAGTTACAGCGCTGTAAAGCCACCACCAGCGCTGCAACTCCCAAGCTAGACAAGCCCGAAGACTAGATGCCTTTCTGGAATGTGTTTGCCCCAAAGTAGCGATTGTGTCATACAGGAGGCCTGTGATATAGAGGGGGTCAGATTAGATGCTCTAATGGTCTCTTCTGGCCATAAAGTCGACTAATTTCTGAAAAACTGAGTGTAGCATTGGGAGCAGCGTCTGTTGTTTCCCTGTCTAGCCGGCTTGCTTCCTAGAACGAACGCTCCTTGAGTGGGGTGATCCACAGGGAGTAGCTCAAACCTCCAAAGTGCCTGGCCAGGGGCAGGACATTAGCACAGCAAGGGAGGGGTGTGGCAGTGACATCACAAAGGCCTTTTGCAGGACCTCAGACTATTGGTCAAAGGTGGTGGGGAGGTGGTGACCTCACAGAGAGATGCTGACATCAGCCAGGCAGGACAGGGGCGAGGGGCCAGGGAAACCTCAGAGACCCCTGTGGCTTTGCTTCAGCAAGTCTCCTTCTCCAGGTCTCTCTTTGAGGACTGAGAGAGTATTTGGGTTCAGGTACGTGAGCGCCAGGAGGAACCTCTTTCGAGTTTTCCCCTTCCCTTTTCCTGATTTTACTAGAAAACAGCCGCCCCTGTTTGGAAGGTAAGAGCCTCCTCGAGGTTTGAAACCTGTTCAGTCTGATCCATCTGGTGATAGTTGAATTCTACGCATGGAAAACACGAGCTTAAGGAGGCCGAATTTTATTCTGCTCCTGGGATTTTGTCCCTTAGAATCACTGGGGACATTAGGGTTTGTCCTTTTTGTTTAATCTTTTCCTTCATCCCTCCCTCCCTCCTTTCTCTTTGTCTCTTGCTTCTTTTGTCCTTTCTCCTGTTCCCCTCCCAACACCAGGAGGTAGGTGTGTGTGTGTGTGTGTGTGTGTGTGTGTGTGTGTGTGTGTGTGTGTGTGTGTGTGTGTTGCGGGGGAGTGCTCGGCAGCTCCCACTGTGGGTGGTCCACCCAAAACTGTGGGGCTGAAATAGTGCTCGGGCAGTGATCCCCACCGGTGACCTGGGCCATCCTTTGGGCTCTCTGGTGAGAACCCACAGCCTCCCGTCCTCAGTCTCTACCCTGATTGGCTGAGCAGGAGGTTTTGACAGGGAGGAGACTCAGGTCCTTGTTCTTCTCTTTTAAAACAAAGTAAATAAGTCATAACCAGTTATATGTTTGACAAATTTTGCTGCTTCTCTGTATTAATTGTCTCTGAGCAGTTCATGATTCTCTCTAACATAGCATCAGAGGGGTAGCCGTGTTTGTCTGGTTCTGTAGAAGCAGCAAAGAATCCTGTGGCACCTTATAGACTAACAGAAGTTTTGCAGCATGAGCTTTCGTGGGTGAATACCCACTTCTTCGGATGCAAGCAGTGGAAATTTCCAGGGACAGGTGTGTATATATAAGCAAGCTTGCTTCTTGCTTGCTTATATATACACACCTGTCCCTGGAAATTTCCACTGCTTGCATCCGAAGAAGTGGGTATTCACCCACGAAAGCTCATGCTGCAAAACTTCTGTTAGTCTATAAGGTGCCACAGGATTCTTTGCTGCTTCTAACATAGCAGTTCTCGTCAAATACTTGCTGAATAATTACTGTGCACTGTTGTTGGTCTGGAGCTCATCTGAGAGCACTTTATTCAGGTCATTCAATGTCTGAAATTCAAGATCCGATGGTTAGTTTGAAAATCAGGGCTCTTGGGTCCTATTCCCAACTCTGCCACTGACTGGCTGTGTGACCTAAGACAAGTCAATTCTCCTTTCTCAGCCTTTGCTTCTCCCTCTTTCAAGTAGGGATAATAATGATCCGCTCCTACCTACGTCATGGTGGGTGGAGGACGGGGATCCATTGGAGAGTGTCAGTAGGAGTAGTGCATAATATAAGGTGTCCTATCACGTTTACTCAGAACAGATTATGACATAATAGAATAGCTGAAATAGTCTTTTTTGTTTGTATGTTTTTATTTTTAAATTAAGAGCAGCAACTACTTAGCTAAGACTGAAGCATCTTATATAATTTTTGAGATCTAAGTGTCTCCCCTTTGTGTGCGAAGAGACAATTTAACACACTGTGACAAACAGGAGATGCTTTTGTTTTTTTGTATTTTTTGTTTTTTGTATTTTTGCAAAGAACTTTCATCCCACTTCTTTTGATTTCGAGAAACAAACTGGTTTAGTCTGAAGGGGATTTTCTGACAGAAATGGTTTCAGTGAAATTTCCCCACCATCTCGATTCCTGGGCTCTATCCCTGCCTCTGGGGGGTTTTGCTGTTTGTTAGAACAGGAATCAAGACCGATGGCTTCTCTTTCTGGCTCTGCCACTGCCTTGCTGTGTAGGCCCTTGGGTAGGTCACTTCCCTTCTCTGGACCTCAGGCTCCTCCCCATCTGTCCAATGGTAATAGGGACAGTTCTCGAACTCTGGGCAGTTGTGAGACTGAGTGAGATAAGGGGCGTTAAAGCCCTCTGTGAAGGAGAAAGGGGAGTTTCTCAGTGTTTAGCACAAAGGAATTCTAAAGTTTGCTAAAATGTCTAGTCTATGGAAACAAGAAATAGTTGGGGCCAAACTTTTTAACCACTGCCTTTTTTAAAGCCCATTCAGGGATGTGAGTCCCTGTCTCTTAGGTACCTGGGGTTCTTTGCCAGCAGGAGAGAAGAGGTTCCTGCCTCTGTTTTTGTGGCCTTAACAAACCAGGTGTTGTGCCCCAGTTCTCGTCTGAGATCCCTGAAAAAGAACATCTTCCCATCCATGAACAAGACAGGACCTATCTTTAAGAGGGGAACAAAGAGACCCCTGGGACTTACAGACTAGCTAGCCTCACTTCCACAGCTGGAGAGATACTGGAATACATTCTTAAACACTCAGTTTGGCAGCAGCACCTACAGGACACTTTGGTTCTTAGGACTAGTGAGCATGGATTTGTCAAAAACAAATGATTTCAAACCAATCCTCTTGCCTTCTTTGGCAGGGTTCCGGGCCTAGTGGAGGTGGGTAAACAGTAGATGGGATCTATCTCGGTGTTACTGAGGCTTTTGACACAGTCCCGTAGGACATTCTCACAAGCAAACGAGGGAAATGTGGTCTAGATGCAATCAGTGACATGTGGGTGCAAAGCTGGTTGAAAGCCCAGACTCCAAGAGCCCGTCTCCATGTCTGGCTGTCCAAGGGAGAGGGTGCACCTAGTGGGTCCGGCAGGGATCAGTCCAGGGTCCGGTACTAGTCAATGTTTTCATGAATGATTTGGAAAATGGAGTAGAGAGCAGGCTTCTAAAATTTGCAGCTGACACAAGCACTTTGGAGCACAGGATTGGAATTCAAAACGCCCTTAACAAATTGGAGACTTGGTCTTCTTGAGCCAAACTCCATGGCTGGGCCCCTCTCTCTAGGCTGGGCTGAAGTGAAACCCCAGAGCCAAACACTCCTCCTCCTGGGCCGTGGGCTCCACCCTTGAATGGTCAGATGCTGCTTAGCACTGTCAGAGCAGCTGTGGCTGGGGGATTCTCCCAGCACTTTCCAATAGCGGGAAGGAGGAGAAGGAGGAAGGGTTGGGGGAAGGAGGAGGTCGGGGTCGGGGTGCTGAGGATGGGGGGGGAGGAGGAGGGCGGGGGGGCGAAGGGAAAGGCCATGCAGAGCAGACAGGATGGGGGAGGGGACACAGGGGGCGGTGCTGGCGGGAAGGTCACAACAGACGGGGGGGAACACTGCAGGGGTAGGTTGGGGGCGGGGTTGGAGGCCTCTGCCCTGTGCCCTCCCCCGGCCCAGATCCCACGTGGGATTCGAATCCCAACGGCCGCAGCGCACGCCCGGAGGGCGGGGGAGGGCAGCAAAGCCTTGGGGCGAGGGAACCGGGGCCTCCCCCCACGCGCCGAGTCTCTGTCCCGCGCTTTCTCCGCCAATCAGGGAGCGGGGAGCGGCACGGGGAAGTGACGACTACGGCCCCTCCTCCAATAGAGAGAGAGAACTACACTTCCCAGTGTGCACCGGGAGGGGGCGCGTTGTCTGAGGAAGTATCAGAGGGGTAGCCGTGTTAGTCTGGATCTGTAAAAGCAGCAAAGAGTCCTGTGGCATCTTATAGACTAACAGACGTATTGACATGCATCCGACGAAGTGGGTATTCACCCACGAAAGCTCATGCTACAAAACGTCTGTTAGTCTATAAGGTGCCACAGGATTCCTTGCTGCTTTTGTCTGAGGAACCGGCCCGTCACCTCCGCTCTGAGACGAGCCAGGAACTACAACTCCCAGCCTGCCCCGGGGCGCCTCCATCCTCTCCAGCCCAGGTGAGGGCGGGTCCCTGGGTCAACCTGACACCCCCCCCCCAAGGCAACTCCTCATCCCCACCCCGCCCCCCAGAGAGCCCCGGCCCCGCCTCCTCCCACTCATGACGCGAACTCGTGTGTCCCGGGGTCTCGGCCCGGCCCTGCCCCCCCCTTGCAGCGTCGCGCCCCCAGCGATTTCCCCCACCCCGCCTGCTTCTCCCTTGGCCTCGTCTCTCCCCACTCGTGCGGGGGGGGGGCTGTTGGATGGAGCCATATGGAAATGCCGGGGGCCAGGAGTCCTGGGTTCCCCCCAGCTCTGGGAGGGGAGTGGGGCTATGGGGTAGAGTGGGGGAGGGGCTGGGGTGCCTGCTGCCCTCGCGGTGACCAGCAGAGCCCCCCCTGCAGCTTGTCCCCCCCCCAACCACGCGCTGGGTGTGCTGGTGCCTGGAGCCGCCCCTGTTTCCAGCCCCTCTGCCCAGGCAGCTCCCCCAGCCTGACACAGACACACAGCCCCTGCACCCGCCCCACCCCAGGGCTCCTCAGCCCAGAGGAGAGCCCCCCGGCTGAGTGGGGAATCAGAACCCCCCGAAATTACCCTGGGACCAGCATGATCTGCCTCCGCCCTGCCCTGCTCTGCATGTATTCGGAGTGAGTCAGTTTCCCTGTCCCAACATGTGTCCTGCCCTGTGTCTCTTCTCCTCCCCAGCTCCCTCCAAACCAGCCCATTTCCCTGCACCCCGGGCTGGGTCTCTGCCAATCCCCCTTCTCCCCTCCTGCCCCCAATATCTGCCTGCCCCTACAGGTCTATAGGGCTGGATCCCTTCCTCCCCCCTTCTCCCCTCATTTCCTGCCTCTGGGGCTCTGTGGGGCTGAGGCTCTCTCCCTGCCCCTGTGCCCCCTCCTGCACAGCATGTCCTGGGAGTGACTAAGATTCCCTGGACCAACGTTTCACCCTCCCACCCCAAATGTCTCTTCTCTCCCCCAGCTCCCTCTACCCCACCCCATTTCGCCTGCACCCCAGGCTGGGTCTCTGCCAACCTCCTCTCCTCTCCTCCTGACCCCAATATCTCCCTGCCCCTATGGGGCTGGGTCTCTCCCTCTCCCCTTCTCCCCCCATCCCGTCATCCCTTCCCCCAATATCTCCCTGCCCCAGTCTGTCTATGGGGCTGGGTCTCTCCCTGAAGCCCCGCCCCCAGCGCGGGGCTCACAGACAATCCCCGCCCGGCGGCTGTGACGTCCGGTGACGTGCTCACTCCCCGCAGGCAACTCATTCCCCTGAGACCAAAACCACATGTCCATGGGCGGGGCTATGCAGATGAGCAGTGTCTGGCGGCAGGACGGAGAGCAGCGAGAGGAACCGAAGGAGCCCGGCGAAGAGAATTCTCTGCGTGTGGACAGAATCCGGTGTGGGGAGTTCGTGCTGTGGGTGCCTGCACCGGAGTCACTTCGGGGCAGTGATTGCCACTGAGCTACGTATTGACCAAAGGCGTGTGAATGGGGTGTGGTGCCTGGCCGGGAGCAGCTCATGGTGACAAGGAAAGAGGTGGGAGCAGCAGATCCTGTCCTAGCAGAGGGCAGTGTGGGGTTTCTTTGCAACCATGACTGGGCTTGTTGTGGGTGCAATTAGATCCCCCCCATCTTCTCTGGTGGGGCGGGGCTTCTACTGTCTGCCTTGGGGGGGGGTTCCATGATGTCACAACCCATGGCGGGAGGGGAGGTTGAATCATGTTTCTGAAGTGGGAGAGCAACTTCCCCCGCTCCCACTCACTCTGCACTAGGGGGCTGGGCTGGGCTGGGATCTCTAGGGAGGGAAGCACAGGAAAAAACAGTCTCCCCTATGGAACCCAGGAGACCTGGCTCCCAGTCCCCCTGCTCTAGACCCGTTCCACTCCCAGAGTCAGGGATAGAACCCAGGGGTCCGGGTGCACAGCGGTCTCCCTACTCTGACCACTAGACCCCACTCCTCTCCCAGGGTGGTGCAGGGGTCACTGGGTCTGTGTCCCAGCTCTGCTAAGGGCCGTGACTGATTTTCCCAAAGTGCTTCCTTCTGAATCCAGCACATCTGCCCCCCCTGCTCCGCCCGGTCGCTGCCCACCCCCGTGTGGGGGCACCAGCACTGTGCCGAGTCGTGATGGGAAATTGTCCAAGCTGGCCCAGGAGAGACGTGTGTGTCCCTGCTGCCCCCTGCTGGCGGGGCTGAGCCCCGCTCTGTGTGTGTGTGTGTGTGTGGTGGCGGTGGCTTTGCAGGATTTTGTATCCTGCAGCAAGTGACACACACACACACACACAGAGGGACTCACACAATCCTAAGAACACTCACACACAACACACCCAGAGGGGCATGCTAGCCCAACCCCCAAAGTGAGAAACAATCACACCCCCAGCCACACTCACAATCACACACACACACATCAGAATATTCACAATTGTGCTCAGAGACACAACCACACACAGTTCACTCCCACTACTCCCAACACAAGGACCTCCTGCCCCACACAGCGTGTGCCAAGGCCTGTGGAACTCACTGCCACTGGACAGCTACCAATGAGAATGGACCTTTCCAGGAGACCAATAGACATGGCTGTGGCGACAGAGGGGGCTGGGCTCCCAGGGTCTGACCCAGGCTGAGACTGGTTCTGACCTAGAGGGGTCTATCCAGCCGGGGGCAGCGTGACCCACACACAAACCCACCAGAAGCGCCTTTCTTAGCGGGTCTCCCAGGCCATCCCCCACCCTGCCCTGGGGTGAGTAACAAAGGGGCAGTATGAGACTCTGGGCCATGTCGCAACCCAGCCCCAGCCCCTCGCTCCCACATGCTGGTGAGTTGGGTAACTGCCGATGGTTTGCACAAGAGAGAGTCAGAGCCAGGGAGAGAACCCAGGAGTCCTGGCTCCCCCCCAACACACACTCTAACCACTGGACCCCACTCCCCTCCCAGGTCTGGAGATAGAACCCAGGAATTCTGACCACCAACCCCTCGCTCTGACCACTAGACCCCACACTCCCCTTTTAGATTTTAGTCTCTCTGCCTCTTCTATCCACCTACCACACCTGTCCATCCCTTTGCTGCAGGTTTCTGGGGTGTCACCCCTGCTCTGCACTCCCCCAGTACAGCCCAAGGCTTTTCCTCCCCCCAACCACACATCCTCTCCCCCTCGTGCTGGATCATCTGCTTGATCCCCTGCCCCCTCTCGGGGTGCGCTGTGCGGCGTGGCTGGGGATTGTGCAATGGCCCAGCACCAGGCAACACAGAACGGACACCACATGCCCTGCCCCACCTCACCTGAGCTGCTCTCCAGGTGCATCGGAGCCCAGTGCCCCACACCTGGGCCCTCCTGCCCCACAGGGGGTGAGCTGCTGCCCCCGCCACACTCCGCAGAGGGGAGAAGGGTCAGGCTAGCCAGCCCTTGTAAGATGGGGAAATCACCACTGGGGTCGACGGTATGGGGGCTGTGACATACAGAGAAATGGTTGTTGCGCCGAAAGAGGGCAGCAGAGCATGCACACACACACACTTGCTAATATACGCAAACACCCGCACAAATCCAGCCAACATCAACACAACTGCTAACAGATGCAAACACATGCACAAATCCAGCCACATGAACACACACACTTGCACAGCCACAAACACAACACCCACAGCTGTAATAACACCCGCCCCCCACACACAAAACCCTTACAGAAAACCACACATACACAAACACATGTAGAAATCAATCCATCCACCCACACACACACACACTCCATCCCCATTCTGTGCACACACCTTGGGTCACTGCAACACTGAATACTTCAACTGGATGGGGGGCCCAGCACCAGGGCTATTCCCTGCCCTCCAGGGCTCACAGGGGGTGGATTGGGGGGGCACTGGGGGCATGATCCAGTGCCAGCCAAGGGGGGGGGGTAGAGATGGGATGGGGGCCGTGGTTTCTGCACCACCTGGTTCCTGGCACAGGCTCCTTCCAGGATTTGCATTTCTTGGTAGTTTTCACCCCATCATCACTTCCTGCCCAGCCCCCTCCTGCTGTGCAAGATGGTTCGGGGGGGATGGGAAGAACCCAGGAGTCCTGGCTCCCAGCCCCACCTGTGCTAACGTACGAGACTGCACTCTAACCCCAGCGCTGGGACTGGAACCTAGGAGTCCTGACACCCATCTTCCTTTCCTCTAACCACTAGACTCCACTCCCACCCTTTTGGGGAGCCAGGACTCCTGGGTTCTGTCCCCAACTCTGGGAGCAGAGTGGGGTCTAGTGGTTAGAGCAGGAGGAGCCAGGACTCCTGGGTTCTACTCTCAGTGCTGCTGTGTGACACTGGGCCTCTGTTTCTCCTCCCACTTTTTGGGTGTGGAGCCTGTAAACTCTCTGGGGTGTGGCCTGTCTCTCGCTGTGTCTGGGCAGCGCCTGGCCCAGTGGGGTCTAATCTCAGCTGAGGCAGGGACTGTCTCTGTGTCTGTGCAGCCCCCGGCACAAGCAGGGTTTGATTCTGCCCCAGTCTCTGTAGGTGCTGCTGTTGTACAGATAAATAGTCGTGATACTCGACGCTGTGGCAGTGCGTGAGTGCACCACCATTGCCGTGCAAGGGCTAAATGTGATTCTTATCCTTGTGACACACACACCCCCGTGCACCCTTTCTACCCCCCGCCTCCCCCGGCTCCCTGATTCTCCACCCTGAGCCCGTTGTGCCGCTGCCCTTGTCAACAGCAGCTCAGAAAGCCCTAGTGCCAAAAGAAGATGAGGGGGGAAGCTTTGCAAAAATCGGTCACACCAATAGGAAACCAGCCCCAGCAGTTTGTGACTTCACTTCCCAAAATTAGATAGATACACACACACACACACACACACACACACACCTGTTCAAACCGCCCCCTTTGCCAATGCATCACCTCACCTCGTCCAGGGATGTCTAGGTGGGGAGCTCAGTGTGGGAGCGGCGATGGACGCACCATCAAGGTAGGTTCTGGAGATGGTCCTCCAGGTATGGGCGTCTCGGCTCCAACTGGCACTGGGCTCACACTGGGCTGTGTTCAGTTCCTCTCTCTGGTGTGCGCCCCGGCACCACAAATGCCCCCGCCCCCTGCTCTTTCCTTCTGGTACAAAAAATATCCTCTTCCTTCGCTCCAGAGAGAGACACCCACGGTGCTGCTCAGCACACGGCTTCTCCCCACCCTCCCCCCATTCCCAGGAGCGTGCAGGAAGGGAGTCATGATTGGGGAGAGCCCGTGTCCCGAGGGGAGGGTATGGGGGGGGGCTTGTCCCCTCCTCGGAGTATGGGGGTTCCAATAGGCACCTATGGATGGTCCCCCCAAGCAGGGCCAGGATGGAAATGGGAGGCCTGTGCCCCCAACATGGAGAATCTGGGGTGCAACCTTACTTAACGGGTCAGTCTGTCCTTTCTCTGACTCTCCCATTCCAGCTTCAACTAGCGCTTGTGGTTCATTCGTTCTTCTTCATTCCTTTCCTTCTCTATCTTGTATGTTCTTGCTTTCTTTTTTCCCCTCTGCCTTTTACGCTCTAGCTTTCTTTCCTTCTTTTTCTAATATTTTTTCTCTCCCTTTATTTCTTTGCCTTTCACGTTCTTTTCGCTTGTTCTCTCACAAGTTATTTTTTTCACCACTCTTTTTCCTCGCTCCTTCTGAGCCAAGTGTGTTCTCCTCGCACACAGGTTTTCCTCCTGATCAGCAAGTGGATTAAGCACTTCTTCAGTGGGGGTTTGGCATGGCAGGGATCAGGCTGGCCGGGTGTCTTTGTGGCCATCTGCTGTCCATGCATAGGCATGGTCCTGCCCTCCTCTGGCCCTGACCTCGGTTGCTCTGTAGCTTTTAAGCCTCCGCTTGGAGCTGTCAGCACCAGCCACCTCTGCTCTAGGTGCCCAGAGGAGGAGAGGTGTTTTGGGCTCCAGCCTGGGACTCTTCTTCCATCCTGGATGGCCCTGGCACTCCTTACTTCAAGTGCCATGTGGACAAGAGGTAACATGTAACTTGTGGGCATCAGGTGAAGCGGTGAAAATCCCAAGCATCTGGTCAAACCACAGGACTGCAGGCATCAGCAACCAGAGTAGCAAGTTTTAGAGCCTCAACCCATTGTGGCCATCATGACCTTGGTCCTAGTGGGCAAGTCACCCAGCAAGAGGAGGAAGATTTGCTCTTGCATAGCTGGAGACAGGGAAGTTGAGCACTGGGAGCTCCAGGGCTTTACCACAAGCCAACACAAGGTCTCACTGAGATTTGAACTCAGATTGCAGGACTCAGAGTCCTGAGTGCTGCCCATTACACCGTGGGACCAGCTCATGCTGCTGTTTCTGGACATCAGTGACCCTCATGGGGCCAGCTTGTGTAAGGGGGTTCTTGGCCCTTTACTAAAACTTAGTGGGGGGGGGGGTTGGTTGGCTAGTTCCCAGCACCAATAGAAGGGGGAAGGGCCACTGGGAAATCAGGCCCCTGAGACTGACAGTCCCCAGGGGCAATGGGGCGAGGCCAACGCTCCAAGTTAGCCGGACTGACAGGCCAGGCAGTGTAATGAGGGAGTCACCAGGCCAGGGGGTCCCATCCTCTGTGGGAGCTGGAACTGCCTGGGCCAGAGTGGGGCGGAGCTAAGGAGAGAGCAGGAGCCCGAGAAGAGCCGGGGAGCAGAGCTGCACCAGGCAGGGAGAACCAGAGCAGATCTGTGCTGGGAGCCGAGCCGCAGCAGCACGAGCCATAGAAGCTGCCCAGCGAGCAGATCTGTGCTGGGAGAAGAGCTGCAGCAAGCGGAGCCAGAGGAGCAGCCCAGGGAGCTGGAGGCAGAGCCGCAGCAGCACTGAGGCTGGAGGTGGGTGCAGTGAGCAGCGTGGGAGAGCGAGGGGGACCCTGGGCAGAAGGCCCAGCACAAGGAGATGCCACCAGTCAAGAGATCTTGCAGGCCAGACTTTTGGGGGTGGGGGGATCATATCCCCTACATGGGGGCTGACACTGGGAACAAGGGGCCTGTCACCTAGAGCATGTGGCCACTGAAAGAGCAAGTGTCCAGCCCGTGGTGTCCCTGCAGCACAGCCAGGGCCTGGGGAGGAGGCCTGGGACATGTGAGGGAGAGACTGTGACCTGCCCTGACCCTCCAGAGACGCTGGTTGTGATCTCCCTGCACCACAGAACAGGGTGACGTGTTTTCCTTTAATCTTTCCTTATGTTTTACATTGATTGCTGGAGCAGCAAAGAGTCTTGTGGCACCTTATAGACTAACAGACGTTTTGGGAGCATGAGCTTTCGTGGGTGAATACCCACTTCGTTGGATGCATGTAGTGGAAATTTCCAGGGGCAGGTATATATAAGCAAGCAAGAAGCAGGCTGGAGATAACGAGGTTAGTTCAATCAGGGAGGATGAGGCCCTGTTCTAGCAGCTGAGGTGTGAAAATCAAGAGAGGAAAAACTGGTTCTGTAGTTGGGAAGCCAGGCACAGTTTTTGTTTAATCCTGAGCTGATGGTGTCAAATTTGCAGATGAACTGAAGCTCATCTTAATTGCTGGGTAATAAATGATATTTGCTTCAAGCACATGCAATGCAATGAGGAGTGGGTCAGGGAAGTGCCCAGAGTGGGGACACCGTAGCCCCCGTTCAAGTGATCATGACAAGATTGGGGGTCATCAAACCCCCCAGGATTCCTGGGCCCAGCCTTGTTGGGGTTACGAGGTCTCTGCCACACAGGAGAATAGAACGAGCGTCCTTGGGGTCAGGCAGCCTCTGGGTAAGGGGGTGGGGACTCAGATCCTTTCTCTGGCCAATTGCACCAGGGTCATGTATAAACCAGAGAAGTTCCCCACCATAGCCAGACCTGAACGCCCTGTACACTTGTGCTCTGTCCCTCATTGCTTCTCTGTCTCTCTTCCCCTCATCTCTGCTGCTCCCCCTCTGGGCTTTCTCAGCACCTGGCCCCACAGCACTTCCTGCCAGCCAGAGACTGTGTGTTCCAGGCCTGCTCCTGTGCATGTGGCCTCTCTCCTGATTCCTGAGGGAAGGAACCTTTCCAGGCAATGGCCACGGCTTCTGGGAATCCGCACATGTTGCTGGTGGGGCAGCACCAGGAATCATTTGGCTCCTGGCACACAAGGTAACTTAAAAACCTCAGCACCCAGACAAGGGCTTGAACCTTGGACCCTCAGATTAAGAGCCTGATACTCTACCAACTGAGCTACCTGGGCTTGTTGAGACCATCTTCACCGTTCAGCACAAGAGCGAGCAGGCAGGCAAAAGAGAGGCAAAAAAACTCCCCAGAACCCCTCCTCTTTTTCTGCACAGCCACTGCCTGTCAGCAGGATTCCTCCTCCTCCTCAGGGAGACTAAATCTCTGTGCCTAGACAGCCGGTCCATCCGCTGCACCTCAATCCCCCATGCCCGAGCCTCCCTGCCAAAGTCCTGCACCTGGCTCCATACAATTAAGTCTCACTTGTCGCTGGGAACTTAACTTCTTGTGCCCAGAGCGTCTCGGCCCCCTCAGCAGATGACCTGAGAAACACAGTGTCCGGCTTTCCCAAAGAAGTGTTTAGACCCCCTCATCATGTGGCCTAAAGGATAAGGCATCTCCCTGTGGATCAGATGATTCAGGATTTGAGTCCCCTCATGGTTGTGCTCACTTTGTGCTGCAAGTCCTGCTTTCTTCACAGCTGGAACCTCTTCTTGGTCACTCAGGCCAATGCTCTGGCTTCAGCTAGAGCCCAGGGAAGGAGTTGGGGGTTGGGTGTCACAAAGGCTGGGCCTTTGAGCCCCAGGTGCTTCCAGTCTCGCCTTTGCCATTCCTGACTTGCCAAAGAAAATGGGTGGCTCCACTGCCAAAGTGAGCACCTGGAGTGGGAACGGTAAGAGGCCCCACCAGGGGGGCTGGCCCTGCTTTCCTACCCTCTTCTGATGTTGGCCACAGAGCATCAGCAGCCGCCCTGCATGCTGGTCTGATGGTGGCCTTCAGTGGGGTTCAGCACAGCAGGGAGCAGGCTGGCCCTGTGGCTGTCTGCTGGCCACACACAGGCATGGTCCTCTCCTCCTCTTGCCCTGACCTCCGCTGCTTTTAAGCCTTCCCTTGGAGCTGTCAGCACCAGCCCCCTCTGCTCTAGGTGCCCAGAGGAGGAGAGGTGCTGGGCTCCTGCCTGCCCAGCCCTGCTTCCTTCAAGCACAGTGGCAAGTGCCAGACTTGTGGGCATCAGGTGAAGCCATGAGAATCCCAACCCTCAGGTGTCAGTTCTAGAGCCCTGACCCATCCAGCAGGAGGGGAAAAAATGGCTCTTGCACAGCTGGAGACTCCTCCTCCTCCCTCCTGTGCCTCAGTGTCACTAAATCTCCACACCTAGACAGCCGGTCCGTCCGCTGCACCCCAATCCCCCAGGCCTGAGCCTCCCTGTCAAAACCCTGCACTTGGCTCCATAGAATTAAGTCTCACGTGTCGCTGGGAACTTGACTTCTTGTGCCCAGAGAGTCTCAGCCCCCCTCAGCAGATGACCTGAGAAACACAATGTCTCCTTTTCCAAAGAAGTGCTTGGAGTAGCTTTTGCTTATGTTAATATGTGGCCTAATGGATAAGGCATCTGAGTGTGGATCAGAAAACTGAGGATTTGAGTCCCTTGGTGGTTGTTTTTCTGCAGTTTTACTGTTGTGCTGAAAGTCCTGCTCCTTGCAGGGCTGGAACCTCTTCTTGGCCGCTCAGGCCAATGCTCTGGCTTCAGCTAGAGCCCCGGGAAGGAGTTGGGGGGTGGGTGTCACAAAGGCTGCGGCATGAGCCCCAGGTGCTTCCAGTCTCGCCTTTGCCCTTCCTGACTTGCCAAAGAAAATGGGCAGCTGCCCAGGCTAGCATGTGCGCCTGTCCCTGTGCTGGAGGGTACTTGCTACATAGCGTCTTCGGAGCCTGGGTGTTTCTCTGCTTCTAGCCAGCTGGGAAAAAGCCTCTTGGGGTAAAATCTCCTGCCCCACTGCCAAAGTGAGCACCTGGAGTGGGAACGGTAAGAGGCCCCACCAGGGGGGCTGGCCCTGCTTTCCTACCATCTTGTGATGTTGGCCACAGAGCATCAGCAGCTGCCCCACATGCTGGTGGCCTTCAGTGGGTGTTTGGCATGGCAGGGAGCAGCCTGGCTGGGTGTTTTTGTGCCTGTCTGAAGGCCACACATAGGCATGGTCCTGCCCTCCTCTAGCCCTGACCTCAGTTGCTCTGTGGCTTTGAAGCCTTCCCTTGAAGCTGTCAGCACCAGCCGCCTCTGCTCTAGGTGCCCAGAGGAGGAGAGTATCAGAGGGGTAGCCGTGTTAGTCTGGATCTGTAAAAGCAACAAAGAATCCTGTGGCACCTTATAGACTAACAGACGTTCTGCAGCATGAGCTTTCGTGGGTGAATACCCACTTCTTCTGACTTGCATCTGAAGAAGTGGGTATTCACCCACGAAAGCTCATGCTGCAGAATGTCTGTTAGTCTATAAGGTGCCACAGGATTCTTTGTTGCTTTTACAGAGGAGGAGAGGTGTTGCTGGGTCACTTTTACAGACGCCCCTTCCCTGGTACTGCCCTTGCTCAGCTGCGCAGAGGAGCTTCCATCCCCAATCCCTGCCTGTCACTGCCCAGCAGCCCTCTGGCACCATTCCTGAGGGTCACCCTGCCTGGCTCTCTCCCTGCCATGTTGGGAAAGACAGCTCCCATCTCTCCTTGTTAAAGGTCAAGTGGGCCAACTAGGGGCAGAAGCCCATTCTATGTTTTCCTACTGCAGAGCCAAAGCTCAGAGACTCACCTTGGGTGCAGGCAGTGCTGTGCTCCCAGAGGGCAAGCCACCGCTGCACAGAGAGGGATGACAGGGCCTGCCAAAGCCTGGGATTGAACCAGGGACCTTTAGAGCTTCAGTCTAACCCTCTCCCAACTGAGCTACTTCGGCAGCTGCATAGAAATATTTTGGCCTGTTGCTTCTCTGTCTGGGATGTTTTTGTCAGCCGTTGCACACAAAAAGGACAGGAAAACGAACGGCTGCTCCACACCCCCACCAGAGGAACCTGACGCCCTTAGCTGTGGGGAGTAAGAAGTGGCTGTTGGCTGACAGGGCCTGTCCCCGAGGAGCTGGAACAGCAGCTGCCACCTCCCCCTGGGCTCCAGGCTGTGGGAAATGCTCATTGCCTGGCTGCATGGGCGGCTGCTGCTCCGTGCTCTGGAGAGCGTCTGTATTGCTCTGTCGACCCCCCGTCTTCACTGAGCCAGTCTGGTAAGGTCCCAAGTGCCCCCTCCGGCCTGGCAGCTGAGAGTCTGTGCAGACATCGGCCCCCCTGCCAGCCCCACAGGCAGCAGCAGCACCAGCCCCCCAGCACCACTCAATGCACTTCCTGTGGGGAAATGGCTCCTTGGTGTCCAGCTGCTAGAGTGAGAGCCAGGAGAGAGCAGTGTCTGGCTCACCGTGGGGGAGAGAAGAGACCTAGTGGGTGAGGATCTTCCTCAGTCTCCCCCCCTCCCCTCGCAAGGCTGGTCAGTTGTATTGTCACTGTGATAGTCGGTGCTTCCCTTCAGGGCCGGCCCTAGAGGGATCCGGGGTCTGGGACAAATCCCCCCTTTCCTCCCCAGGCCCTTCCCCCAAGCCCCCACCCCTGTCCCATCTCTTCCAATCCTCTCCCACCCCCACCTCTTCCCGTCCCTGCCCAGTGCCTCCTGCACCCCACTGAACAGCTGATCACTGGCAAGTGGGAAGTGCTGAAGGGGAAGAGGAGGAGCTTGTCGGCAAGGCCTGTAGTGGGGGGGAGGAGGGGAGCTGGCTGCCAGTGGGCGCTGAGCACCTATTTTTCCTCTGTTGGTTCTGCAGCCCCATAGCGTCACTGACTCAGCTCCTTTCACACTCTAGAGAGAGGAGCAGAACCAGGGCTATGGCTGATCTATGGGGCACCAGGTGAGTGGCAGAGGCTTCAGGTGCTGAGAGTTTGCCTGACCCCTCAGGGACACAGTGTGAGGTGGTGTCCCAGGGATCTCTATGAAAGGAGCAGAACAGGATTTACTTGGGGTGGGGAGAGAATTGAGAGTGTCTCAGGGGGTTGTACAGAGGTATTCCCCGGGTGAGAGACTGGCTAAAACACAGGCCTTGCTGTGAGCAGGATTCAAACCTGCACAGGGGAACCCTATTGGATTTCAACTCCAATGCCTTAACCACTCAGCCATCACAGCTGTGAGCACAAAATTGCCCCAATGCCAGAGAAACTGTAAAAGAATCACCATGCCCAGGTGTGAAATCATCTGAACTACAGGATTCCCACCGCAAACCTGGCTCCCAAAGCACAGGGGGGATTTGGGGTTTGTTCTCTTTGCTTAGCCATGTGCAGTAGCTCATGCTCCAATACGTCTGTTAGTCTATAAGGTGCCACAGGACTCTTTGCTGCTTTTACAGATCCAGATTAACACGGCCCCTCTGATACTCCTAGTGACACTCTCCAATGTTATGGAATATTGGGTGGGCTATAAAGGCACCATTCCTCCTGCTTTCACCCTTCGAGACAACACGGCTACATGGCATGTGGCCAATGCTCGCCTTCCAGTCAACTGCTAGAGAAGACAACACAGGTAGGGATGGCAGCAGGGCAGACTAGAGCAGAAGTATCAGTGTCAGGATGCTACATTGTTAGTGCAGTAAATGAAGCTGCAAAATAAATGATGTTTAAATGACCTCACTCTATTTTTTACAATCCTGTATTAAGAGGCAATAGATACAGATGGACACCAGGCAGGGTCGTTTGGAGGATGAAGCCTTTATGCTTCCATCCCCCACCACTGTCAAGTTTTAGCCAATTAGGACAAGTCAGCAAATAAGAACAACCTCAGGTCTCAGTAACTGCTGCAGATAGCAAAGTCCTACAGGGAGCAGTTTCTGGCGCTACACCTGTGCGGCTCTGCTCCCCGGCTCTTCTCGGGCTCCTGCTCTCTCCTTAGCTCTGCCCCACTCTGGCCCAGGCAGTTCCAGCTCCCACGGAGGATGGGACCCCCTGGCCTGGTGACTCCCTCATTACACTGCCTGGCCTGTCAGTGCGGCTACCTTGGAGCTTTGTCCTCTCCCCATTGCCCCTGAGGACTGTCAGTCTCAGGGGCCTGATTTCCCATTGGTCCTTCCCCCTTCTATTGGTGCTGGGAACTAGCCAACCAACCCCCCCCACACACACACACACAGTAAGTTTTAGTAAAGGGCCAAGAGCCCCCTTACACAAACCAGCCCCGTGAGGGTCACTGATGTGCAGAGAAGGCAGCATGAGCTGGTCCCATGGTGTAACGGGCAGCACTCAGGACTCTGAATCTTGCAATCTGAGTTCAAATCTCAGTGGGACCTTGTGTTGGCTTGTGGTAAAGCCTTGGAGCTCACAGAGCTCAACTTCCCTGTCTCCTGGTGTGCAAGAGCCAGTCTCCCCTCTCCTGCTGGGTGACTCACACCTCCAAGAGCCAGGTCTTTGGCTGGGGTGGCCACAATGGGTTGGGGCTCTAGAACTTACTAACCTGATGGTTGGGATTCTTGCTGCTTCACCTGATGCCCACAAGTTTGGCCCTGGTGCTTCCTGCCACACTTTTCCTGGGGCCCACATGGCGCTTGAAGAAAGGAGGGTCAGGGCTGGGATTAATAGTTAGGGCTTGGCAGGAGGGAAGAAGATTCCCAGGCTGGAGTCTCACACACCTTCCCTCCTCCTCTGGGCACCTAGAGCAGAGGCGGCCCAGCTCTGTCTGCTGGACACCTCGGCAGAGTAGGTGAGTTGATGTAAATACACTGTAAATACAGTGGAAGTTAGCTAATGTAACGCCAATATTTAAAAAGGGCTCTAGGGGTGATCCCGGCAATTACAGACCGGTAAGTCTAACGTCGGTACCGGGCAAATTAGTTGAAACAATAGTAAAGAATAAAATTGTCAGACACATAGAAAAACATAAACTCTTGAGCAATAGTCAACATGGTTTCTGTAAAGGGAAATCGTGTCTTACTAATCTATTAGAGTTCTTTGAAGGGGTCATCAAACATGTGGACAAGGGGGATCCGGTGGACATAGTGTACTTAGATTTCCAGAAAGCCTTTGACAAGGTCCCTCACCAAAGGCTCTTACGTAAATTAAGCTGTCATGGGATAAAAGGAAAGGTCCTTTCATGGATCGAGAACTGGTTAAAGGACAGGGAACAAAGGGTAGGAATTAATGGTAAATTCTCAGAATGGAGAGGGGTAACTAGCGGTGTTCCCCAAGGGTCAGTCCTAGGACCAATCCTATTCAATTTATTCATAAATGATCTGGAGAAAGGGGTAAACAGTGAGGTGGCAAAGTTTGCAGATGATACTAAACTGCTCAAGATAGTTAAGACCAAAGCAGATTGTGAAGAACTTCAAAAAGATCTCACAAAACTAAGTGATTGGGCAACAAAATGGCAAATGAAATTTAATGTGGATAAATGTAAAGTAATGCACATTGGAAAAAATAACCCCAACTATACATACAACATGATGGGGGCTAATTTAGCTACAACGATTCAGGAAAAAGATCTTGGAGTTATTGTGGATAGTTCTCTAAAGATGTCCACACAGTGTGCAGAGGCGGTCAAAAAAGCAAACAGGATGTTAGGAATCATTAAAAAGGGGATAGAGAATAAGACTGAGAATATATTATTGCCCTTATATAAATCCATGGTACGCCCACATCTCGAATACTGTGTACAGATATGGTCTCCTCACCTCAAAAAAGATATTCTAGCACTAGAAAAGGTTCAGAAAAGAGCAACTAAAATGATTAGGGGTTTAGAGAGGGTCCCATATGAGGAAAGATTAAAGAGGCTAGGACTCTTCAGTTTGGAAAAGAGAAGACTAAGGGGGGACATGATAGAGGTATATAAAATCATGAGTGATGTTGAGAAAGTGGATAAGGAGAAGTTATTTACTTATTCCCATAATACAAGAACTAGGGGTCACCAAATGAAATTAATAGGCAGCAGGTTTAAAACAAATAAAAGGAAGTTCTTCTTCACACAGCGCACAGTCAACTTGTGGAACTCCTTACCTGAGGAGGTTGTGAAGGCTAGGACTATAACAATGTTTAAAAGGGGACTGGATAAATTCATGGTGGCTAAGTCCATAAATGGCTATTAGCCAGGATGGGTAAGAATGGTGTCCCTAGCCTCTGTTCGTCAGAGGATGGAGATGGATGGCAGGAGAGAGATCACTTGATCATTGCCTGTTAGGTTCACTCCCTCAGGGGCACCTGGCATTGGCCACTGTCGGTAGACAGATACTGGGCTAGATGGACCTTTGGGCTGACCCGGTACGGCCTTTCTTATGTTCTTATGTTATGTTCTTAGTCTGGTCCCAAAGCCTCCCCCAACCCTGGCTCGTCACTAGCTGTCAGGGCAGAGCTCATTCACACCTTGCCTCCAAATCATCATTTGAAATTCTGAGGTTGGCCAACATTGCCGAAGCCAATGCACCAACATTGTCAGCAAACACAACAGCTGGGTGAGGAAACCCGACTTTGTCCAGACTTTTCAAACCTATTTTACTTTCTCAGGTACAAGTATTTTTCATACATTGGAGCTGCTTTTAAACTGTGTGTTAACGTTTCAATTTCCATTCAGATTTGCAGCCAGTGACAACATTGGCAGCGCTGCATGTAACTACCTGACCACTGGGGGGTGTTGGGGAAATTCGGGGGAGGGGGTGCACAGCCCCCTGGCTGGGGGGCGTATAGGAAATGCCGGTTTCACTGAATTGAGTCTCCTACTGCAGCACCTCAGTAGGTCACATCAGAGAGGAGCTGCAGTGTCTAGGCAGTGGGATGCCCGTGCTGAGAGGTGCTGCCTGTGGGAGGGGAAATAGAAAAGCCCCTCTGCTCCCCGCACCCTGTTTTTGCAAACACTGGAGTCTCAGCCCCCGGGGTAACTGTTACCCCTCTGCCCCTGCCTGTGCCGGGGTTTAACCCTCTGGCAGCGCCTCCCCCTGGGCTTAACCCGGCTCCTTCCCCTCTCCCTGACTTTGCCCTTCAGCCCCTCTCCTAACTCTGCCTCCAGCTGCTTGACCCCCCCCGACCTGTCAATTTCCACCCCCTGCTCAGACCCTGGCCACCCCCCTCCTCTGATTTGCCCCCTTTTGCCCCTCTTTAATCCCTGTAAAAAGTAGGGGGGGGCTGGGTCCCATTCTCTGGGGGGGGGGAGGCTGGGCGCCTGGCCCCTGCCTGCCCAATGCTCAAAGCACCCCACGATCTTGCGGATGTTTGCCGAGTGCTGCAGGGTCACCTGCAGGGAGAGAGAGACGCGGTTAGGAGGTGATGCAGCCAAGGATGCCTCACCCAACACTGAGATGCAGCCACCTCTGGGGTGAGTTGCACAAGTCAGCAAATGAATCTGGAACAGGAAATGCACTGAAAGGACCAAGGCAGCTGCAGGAGGTGGAGAAAACCAGAAAAAGCAGGAGCCCTGGATCCCAGCCCTTCCCCTCCCTCACTCTACCCACTAACCCCCCTCCCATCCCAGATTTGGGGGGAGAACCCAGAAGTCCTGGTCCCCAGCCTTGTCCACCCCCATATTCCACCCAACAGCTGCCCCCGCAATTGCAGGGCAGCACCATGGGGCACACTAGGGCCTGCCTGTTTGCACAGGACGGGCAACACCAGTGCAGTGCCTCAGGGGAGAGCTGATGCTAAGGGAGAAGCAGGCAGCAGACACCCCCACAACAGAGAAAGAAGTGCTAGGGGGCCCCGTGCTGCAAGGAGTGAGGAGGGTTGTCAGGGAATGGGAGGATCTCCCCTCACAGTGGGTGCATCTGTCTCCCCCACAATTCCTCCCCAGCCCTACCCTGGCCCAGGCTAATCCCGGCCCAGCTACCAGGGTTAAATTTGGCCTGGATTCCCCAGCTGCTGGGGGAGGGGCATGGGGCTGGGGAGCATGAGCCTCTACTCCCCCTTCCCCCGACACAGCTGCATGGGAACTGACCAAAGGAGCCTGCAGCACTGCTGCCTAGAGGAAACTGAGGCACCAGCCAGTGACAGACACATCATGGCTCTCCTCAGCCTCATCCTCTTTTCCATATACAACCCGGGGTATGTGAGGAGGGTAAACTCAGGGCAGTTGCATAGTTAACCTGTGGAACTCCTTGCCACAGGATGTTGTGAAGGCCAAGAGTATAACAGGGTTCAAAAAAAAAGAACTGGCTAAATTAATAGAGGACAGGTCCATCAAGGGCTATTAGCCAGGGTGGGCAGAGATGGTGCCTGTAGCCTCTGTTTGCCAGAAGCTTGGAATGGGCGACAGGGGATGGATCACTTGCTGATTCCCGGGTCTGGTCATTCCCCTGGGGCCCCTGGCACTGGCCGCTGGCAGAAGACAGGAGGATACTGGGCTAGATGGACTTTGCGTCTGAACCAGTCTGGCTGTTCTTATGTCTCCCTTGGCGCAGCAGTGACACCCAGTGGCCAATCAGGGTATCACACAGAGCATGTTTCCCTTGGAGCAGCAGTGACACCTCGTGGTGATTCAGGGTAATGCACAGAAGGTGTTTCCCTTGATACAGCAGTGACACCCAGTGGCCAGGTGGCGTAATGCACAGCGTGTGTCTGCCTTCTAGGAGCAGTGACTCCCACGGACCAGTCACGGTAATGCACAGAGTGTGTTTCCCACCAATTGGGTAATGCACAGAGCATGTTTCCCATGGAGCAGCAGTGACACCCAGTGACCAGCAGGTGGCATCAGACTCTTCTCGGTTGGGTGGGGTCTGAGGGGGGCTAGAGAAAAAAATTGGGGGGCTGTGCCCGCCCACCACCTGCCCCACCCTTCACGGGGGCCATGCCTCCCATGCCTCTGCTCCTTCCCAGTTAAAGGCCAAGCTCATCGCCTCTCCCCCCAGCCAGGGGTTAGAGCAATAAAACCTTTATTAAAATAAAGTAGTAAACAGGGTTTACTTTAAATAATCTAAATCTGTCCAAATTTTAGTATTAAATTCAAAGTTCTTAAAGATCCCATCAATAACCAAAACCAACATGAAAAATTGAAACCAAAAACAATGCTTAATTTAAAACCCAAACATTAAGAAAAACTTTGTTTTTAAAAATAAAAACAAACAAATGCCTTAAATTAATAATTTCAACATTTTATCAAAAAGGTGTGCTACAGCAGGATGATAAAATAACATAAAATAAATAAGCCTGACCACTAAAACCTCCTATAAAGGAATCAAATCCTTGAATACTGGCCAAATCTGTATAAAATATGGAGAACTATGTCAAAACTGGTGTTGCAGGTCAGCCATTCGAATCCAGCAAATGTCAATTAAAGCTCCAGTCCAACTAAAAAAAAAAAACAACCCAATAAACCAAAATGGTCACAGCCTGAAACAAACCTACACAGAAGCAAAATTAAACCTGTGCCAACATTGGAACAAACGATGTAAATTTCTAATTCTAACTTCTTCTTTCTCCCAGGAGGAAAGTGTTTTGCACCCCAGTAACCAGGCTGTCACTGCAGCTTTCCTTTCACTAAATAAGATTTTTACCAAATGTAAATTGCCCTCAGATTTCTCTAAGAGATATTGAAATTGTATCTTTGCACTAATATCCCAAGTGTGCAAGTCCATCCCCTCAGAACAGCCCCACACTCTGAGCCCAGGGGAGACTCCCAACTGGTTTGTGCATTTATAACCCTGGGGCCTGAAGCTGATGAGAGAAAGGGAAGTGTGTGATCTTGGAGCTTTCCGATACCACCTGCTGGGAGCAGAGGGAATTGACTGAGTGACGTCCTGGCTAATTTTCACCTTGTTCTCTGCCAGCAGGCTCCACTGGAGAGCTCGGGAGTGACTTGACCATGGCAGCACCCTATTTACATATTAAAAGCCGGCATTTGGGGGCCATTGGGGTGAAATGTGAGTACTTTTGGGGTTGGGACCCACATGAGATGGGATGTGGACAAACTGGAGAGAGTCCAGCAGAGGGCAATAAAAATGATTAGGGGGCTGGGGCACATGACTTACGAGGACCTACAGGCCATATCCTGTATGTTAAGCTAAGGCAAAGTGAACATATCTGTATTGTGACCTTTTACTCAGAAAGGAAAATTGACCTTTATCTTGTTACTTAAATAGATAAGTACTGTGAAAGTAGAATGAATTATTGTAAAAATAAGAATGGATTAAAGAAATGTTGTATGTACCTTTAAGCAGAAATAAGAAATGTTGAAATACAGGTGCCAGGAAAAGAAACATTAGGCATAAACAATGGTGCTAATGGCAAAACATTAACAGAAGATGGGTAATAGTTAAGTAAGGAAATAAGATATGCATGCCTAGCCCAGGTAAACTTATCTGATTCTGCCTCCTTTGTTATCTTGTTAAGTTCTCACCCTTTTATCTGTATAAATAAGATAGTTTGTGTCTTGCATGGTGCTCACATTATCTGGGTGTTATTAGCAGAGCACTGTGCTAATAAAACAGAGTGGTCTGACAAACTGTGAGTCCTGAGTCTAACTTTGACAATTTGGAGGTTCCACCGAGATGGCAACCGTCTTCACTAGGGCTGTGTGATTCCTGACTGTTTTTGTAGGACGACCGTGGCAGCCGGCACCTGGGCATTTGGCCCGAGCGGTCCTCCACCAGAACAGAAAGGTGCACGACCACAGTGAAGTCTACGCCATTGAACCTGTTGGTTCCCACTCTGTTCTGGTAGGGATCCCGGGATCTGACATCAGGAATCTGGTCAGGTAATTATTTCTGTGTTTTGTCCGGACTGAGGACTGTTCTGTCTCTGTGTCTATCCGTCTTCCTGTGGAGTGTTTGAGTCTGGGTGCCATCTCCGTCCGGGGATCGGCCAACCAAGGGGTTCCTGTCCCTGCGGTCTGAGTGAGTGGAATCTGCACAATTGCAGCCGCACCACACTTTGGGTAAATCCCTGGGTGTGAAAGCAAGGGCAATTGAGGCAGTAGCCTGTGGGCTCCTTTTGTGTGTTGCACTGGGCATTGCTCTCACGAACCCGAATCTCCTTCTTGTGCGATTGGTGTGTGAAGTCCTCCTGTATGGGTAACCAGACGTCTAAGTCAGGACAGTTCCCTAAACGAATGCTGGCTCATTTTATATATTTAGGATGGGTCCAGACTCCTGTAAGAAGGGTCCGGACTCCTGTAAATTTCTGGAAAAATGGTCTAGGCTAACTCAGGGGGATCCCAAAACTCAGTGGCCACTGTTAAAATCTTGGAACAAGACCGAGTGGACGTCTTAAAGGACAAACTTGGCCAACCTAAAACTAAATTGGCTAAAGAAGAGGTTAATTGTTTCATTCAGTGGTGGGAAGAGGCAAATCGTAGCTGGACAAAATCAAAAACTCGCCTCTCTCAAATATTCAAATAATAAGTTGAAAGCTTTATTAAAAGCCTCCTCTCCCACCACCAGACCGAGCGCTCCCCTTTACCCCGTTCTCAAAAACCCACCCTGGATCGATCCAACCCCCTTAATACTCCCATCTCATTGTAAAAAGGACAAAAAGCTCCTTGTTCTGTTCCCCTTTGTTGTCTGCCTCAAAAACTGATTCTTTAGTGTTCCACTAGCAATTCAGCAAGGGTGGGGGGGCTCCTCAACTAGCCCCCACCCTTCCTGGTCCCTTTCCTTGAACATTTATTTCAAAATTGTGAAGTGACCACAATATCACTCACAAACGGTTCATTGGGAAAAAAAAGCAGGATCAGGCCCAGACAAGCAGGCAAGCAACAGATAAAGAAACTGAAAAACAGGTTGGAAGCCCTAAGGGCCTAATGTCAGGAGTAAGAAAAGCAGTAAGTGCAGGCATGAACCCCTGGAACAATACCTAAAATGGTGAAATCTGAGGTGATAAAGGTGTTATTTTGGGAGATAAACAAGTGATTTATGGAAAGAGAGTGAAAAGTTAACTCTACAAAGGCTGGAGATAATTAAGCAGTTAAACTTTGTGAAAATGTTAAAAAGGACCATGTTAAAGAGAGAATTCTTGGTTTCTTTGCAGCCATTCTGAAGGGAAAATGGGCCCTTTTCCAAAAGAATGCCTGTAAATAATCCAAATATATATAGAGCTATGTAAAAACAAAGCAGTGCAAAGGAATAGAAAATGTGTATGTATCTATTTGTCTGTCAAAATATGTAAAGTTCTAAGAAGCTAAACCAGCACATCTGGTTTGTAAAACTCCTGTTTTGTAGGTGTAAGATAAATTGGTTTTGTTTTTGTTTTTAATGCCACTAAAAATTCATTTGACTCTTAATTCAAAGTTGCAAAACTGACAGACCTTTTTGCAAGACACAGGTAATTAGTGTTGTTTGGCTTTGGGATTTAGCATTTAACCCTTAAGGGGTAACTTGATTCTTTATAAAATTTAAAATGTTTTTTAAATAAAAACCAAGTCATGGCTGCAATAGGGCAGTCAAAATCAGGAGAATAGGGAAAGATTCTGGAGTCTTTTTGTTTGGTTGGTTGTTGTTGTTTTTTTTGTAACAATAGGAGATAAGAGCTGTAGTAAAAGAATAAAAAAAAAATTTAACAGTGCCCCTCTGAAGCAACAGCAGAGGTAAGGTGCACAAAACAAAAAGAAGCAATGTTAAAAATACTGAGCCTTAAAATGGCTCTGTGTAATCAGACTGTCACTTTTGATAAGGGTACATAAAAAACTCTGTAAGAAAAAAAAGAAACAGTTACATCATATGTAACAATTGATATGGCTAATGTTTAAAAAAAAGTTGTAGTATAGAAGGAATGTGCTTTTTCCCTAGGACATGTGCAGTGTATATTGTAAAAAGGAGTAAAAGAAATACAAATGAAATATGCTACTGAATTAAAATCCTATTAGGGCTCCAAAAAGAGCCGCAATAGACTGTTTTCTTTTTCAGATCTCTGTGTGTTTTGTAAGCAGGAGTTGAAAGTGGAAACAAATGAAAACTCTGGTGAAAGTTGATTGTGTCCCTTTTAAGACAGAGTCTCTGAGCTCTGCTGATGGCTTTAAATCCAAAAGCCAAGCCTGTGTTGATGCAAATTACCTAACTGGATGGTGAAAACTGCCAGCACAAAAGAAATTGCCTAAAAAAAAAAAAAAAAACATGGTATAACAAGATATCTTTAATAGATTTGACGCTAATGTTATTGTTAATATTAAACATTGAAATAAATGTAATGTTAGTAAGTACCCCTGTAACAACGTATAGTATGTATGATTTTTGGGAAAATCCTTTAAGGTAATATGGTAATGATGCTTCTCAGCTATTACCTGTGAATAAACTTAAAGCTTAACACAGCAGGAAAAACATTACAAACTTGGTCTGCTATATAAGAAGAAAAACTTGAGGTACACCACCTCATGAATTTAATAACTAAACAGTGGAATAATTTCCCCATAACCCTTAAAAAGTAAAAGCCATTAAAACCTGGCCTGCCTATATTAAAAAAAAAAAAAAAACAGGAAAATATGGGGGTAATTCCTCTGTTTTGCCTGCAATCAGCAAAGGTATTTGTAAAAGAAAGGAATCTTTTAAGCGACAATCAATGCCACCCTGAAAGGGGTAGAAAAATGTTTTTTGTCTTTTAGAAAATCAGAAATGAAAGTTTAAAAAAAACATACTGCAATAGCTATGACATGTACTGAAATGCAGATATTTAGAACATAAAATGTTTTGGGTAATATAAAAAAAATTAAGGTTTTAATACATCTGTTAAAGCAAAGAAAAAAATAATTGTTTAATACCTATCAATATAACTGGATGCAGTATGTCTCCAGTACGGTAAGACAAAATTTGTTAAGTGAAGAAATTGTTAAAATTGCACACCAACAGGCTCTGGAAGCAAAGAGATGGAAAGTTAGCCCACTCCACAGATTGCACCTGGGATCCTTCTGGCTACCTCAAACCTCAAGCCAATTGGGCTGGGGAGGAAGGGAAACTATTGGACACTAGAGGTTGTACCAAGTGAACTCCTCAAAAGTGGGTATGCTTATCCATGCCTGTTGCTCCAAAGCCCTGTAGTAAAGACATCTCACTAGGATCCTGTATGTGGGATAAAATTAATAATTAGGCCAAAGTATTGTATAATGGGCAATGTGTGTGTTAATTATTGGAAAGAAGTGTTTTAAAAGGATAAAAGTGTTAGCAACCCACCAGTAGACAAATGTACATGTAATGTAAGTACTGTGTTTACCAATAATCACATTTACTATTTACCACAACCAAAAAGTCTCAGCTTACTGTAAGCACTGATTTAGCTGAGTTCTCTATCAGTCTTGGCATTGAATGGCAAACAGTTACCAATTATCTGTGTAAAAAGGTAACAGTTCCTAAAAACAAAAACAAACAAACAAAACAATGTGGGAAACAGAACCATTCATATTATCTGGATGGACTCCCACAACTACTGGCATACTAATGTTACTACCCCTAATTGTTTTTGGTTTTAAATTATATGTGTTTAACTGAAATGTTTAAAATATGCTGGTGAATAAAACAAATATATGCAAAGCTAGAGCCTCAGGCCCAAATCACCTCCCAGTATTTTTACTACATAAGAAGTGACACTGGCGATTGATAATCTTAGTGTCAAAAGGGGGATATGTAGGAGCTGGACTTTATAATGTATAATTTGATTTCATCCTACCAGCCACCCTTTTTGAATAGCAGAAAGAAATGACCCTCTGGGACTATAAGATTCTGTTTTCCCATATGCATTACAAATTGGGCCCTCTCTAAGTCTTTGTTTTAAGATTTAGGTAGTAAGAGACAGGATTCTCTATTGTGTCTATGTTAAGTAAATTAGAGAAACATTGAAGGCCTGGGTCTCAATGTAAATTGTCTTGGTTAATTGTAAAACTTAGCAAGGTTTAATTTGCAATGCCTTTTTGCTCGATATAAAATACTACTGTTTGTATTCTCAATCTGTTTGTGTGAATGAGGAATGAATGCATCAGGAAAAGATAAGGTGTGAAGGCCATTGTTATAGCCAGAGTCAAGGAAAGAAGCAAAAAGACTTAAAGAGTATCAAAGAATCATCAGGCACTGCTTACTAACCAGACGGCTGTTAAACTGTCTGGCATCCGCAGCATGAATACATGCTTTGCCGTGTAAGAATGCACCACCCTCAGCGAACCAATCATCACCTCAGGACCACGCAGAGTCAATTTTGACTCCAGAAGATGACGTAGAGGAACAGCCTGCAATACCTTACAATCTACGTTCTCGTAAGGGTTGCCAGAAGCAGACGACTACCTAAAGCAAGGCCCAAGAAAAAGCAGTAGTGAGCCTAGCGCCTGCTGCCTGGTGGACATAAAACTGTGACTACAGTTCCCTCAGTTGAGGTTGTCAGAACCAGAAGGGCCCTGCCTCCAACATGTGGTGCCTGTTCCTCGGCTGTTGGTGTCTGAAGGTCTGGGGAGTCCACAATGACAATTCTTTTATCCAGCAGCAAGTGTGGATAGCTCAGACCCTTAATATTTCTAAATGCTGGGTCTGCAGCCACATCCCAGCCCACTCTCAAACTGATGTTCCTGTCCTGGCTATCCCACTCAATTCCCCAGACCTCACTGGAGGTCCTTGTCCGTTTAACACAATATGGAACAGTAATGACACCTGGGAAGAGACTATTGGCAGTTCCTTTAACTCACTTGGGGGAGTAATACACCAGGAAAAAAAAAAGGCTCCTGAGGTTAAAAGAAGTAGTTAAAATAATGGCAAATAAAACTGGAGAAAGTTTGAGCCCTGGCCAAAGAAACAGGGGCAATCCGACAGGTGGCCTCCAAAACCGTCAGGCATTGTACATAGTGCTGGCGGCCAAAGGAGGGACCTGTGCTCTCATTGGAAAACAATGTTGTGTGTTTATACCTGACGATACCAATGAGGTAATAGATCACACTAGCCACTTAGAACAAATCGCATATCTTCCCCATGAAGAGCCGAGTTCTTTATGGAAGTGGCTAAGTAACCTGTTCAATTTCTCTGGCATAGGAAACTGGTTGTTTCAGGAAGCCCTGACTATCCTGTTTGGAATCCTAATAATTTTTGTATGTTTTCAGTTAGTCTCCTGTTGTACCCAAAATTGTGTAAGGCATGCCACTCAGGTGACTGCCCCAGAACAGAGTGCTAATATGATGATTTTGAATATTGCTGATGAACAAAGAGATAAAGCGGTTAATATGTGGAACCCCGTAAAATTTTGGTCATGGCGTGAGCTTGACCAAAAGGAGGGATTGTGAAAGTAGAATGAATTATTGTAAAAATAAGAATGGATTAAAGAAATGTTGTATGTACCTTTAAGCAGAAATAAGAAATGTTGAAATACAGGTGCCAGGAAAAGAAACATTAGGCATAAACAATGGTGCTAATGGCGAAACATTAACAGAAGATGAGTAATAGTTAAGTAAGGAAATAAGATATGCATGCCTAGCCCAGGTAAACTTATCTGATTCTGCCTCCTTTGTTATCTTGTTAAGTTCTCACCCTTTTATCTGTATAAATAAGATAGTTTGTGTCTTGCATGGTGCTCACATTATCTGGGTGTTATTAGCAGAGCACTGTGCTAATAAAACAGAGTGGTCTGACAAACTGTGAGTCCTGAGTCTAACTTTGACAGTACCCACGCCTGTCTAAGGTCTTTACCTAGACCAATCAACAATGGAGAATGGCATGGGGGGGGTGGTTTCAGTGTTGTACCCACAGACTTAACAGGTACACCACAGGGGAACTTATGTGCATATGTACATGTCATCAACACGCACAAACATCCTAGCCTATGAAGTAAGAGTACCCTAATGTTTTGTGGGTGAGGAATGAAATTTGGGCATAGGAGAAAGGATTTCCGGTGCTTGTGCCCTATAGAAGGGGTAACCCACCTCGCTGGAGCACTTCACTCTATCATTCTGACTTACTTCCTCCACTCTCTCTCTATCTACTATCAGTAGGCTATACTCAGGGCCGTCCTTAGCCATAGGCAGAACAGGCAGCCGCCTAGGGCACCGCTAGGTCTGGGGGCACCACTCTGCTGTGAGCCCGGACAGATGGGAAGCAGTGGAGCATGTAAGAGCAGGGCTGCTGGGTCCTAGAGAGAGCCGAATGCAGCACAGTCTGAGGGAGGGGATTGGCTGCTGGGGTCTCTGGGAAGGGATGAGGGAAGGAACTCACCTGTAGGGTGACCAGATGTCCCGATTTTATAGGGACAGTCCCAATTTTGGGGTCTTTTTCTTATATTGGCTCCTATTTCCCCCCCCCACCCCCGTCCCGATTTTTCACATTTGCTGTCTGGTCACCCTAGGTGGGGGTAATTGGTACCTATATAAGAAACAGCCCCAAATATTGGGACTGGCCCTAAAAAATTAGGACATCTGGATCTGGTCACCCTAGGTGGGGAGCGCGTCTCTCCCCCGGGCTGGCAGCGATCCAGCTCATCCAGGGGGAGCTGCACAGGGCAGGATGAGCTGATGTGGCTCCATGGGTGTCCCGTCCCTGAGATCAGATGCTGTGTTAACTTCACCATGGTCGTTGGGCTGGCGGTGGTGCCCATTGGCGTGTGATTGGAGATGATGGTTTGCTGCTGCTGTTGCCACTCTGCACCCCAAGAGGTGGATTTGGGGGTCCTGCAGTTTTCCACCTATCTCCTCCTCTACTGCAGCTGTTGGACCAGCAGGCTGGGGGGTGAGCCAAGCATGGAAGCAGTGCTGTGTTGCCATTTAGATTGTCATTTATCAAATTTGTTTGCCAAAAGAGCTTGCTAACAATCCTGAATTCAATTTCAATATATTTTTTTTAAAAATCAATCTCTTAGCCAAAAACAGAAAATTAAGTTGTTGACAATTATTTGTGACAAGTTTGGTATGGGGAAGGGAGTGGGCCAGTTTTCATCAGAGAAACAAAAAATGTCGACTGACTTTCCTATAGCTCTGTTGCTGCTAAATAGAGCCCTCCAACAACTGTAATACGCTCATCTCCTTACTAATGTATAGAGCAGGGGTCGGCAACCTACAGCACACGTGCCAAAGGTGGCACGCAAGCTGATTTTCTATGGCATGCAGCGGCGGGCTGAACAGCTCAGCCCGCCGCTGCTCTGGGATTATGGCTGCTGCCCCATTGCCACCCGGGGTCCTGGGCGCCGGCCCCACTCAGCACCCACTGGCCTGGGGATCCCCAAGGAATCCCAGGCTGGCAGCGGGCTGAGCAGGGTGGTGGCTGATACCCTGGCTGAGCCACTCAACCTGCTGTCAGCCTGAGTTCCATTCACTCAGCTGGCAGCGGGCTGAGCAGGACTAAATTCAATGAAATAGGAAAACAAGAGCAACTAATGACAAAGTGCACGAACCTAGAGCAGAGGTCCCCAACCGTTTACTGTGGCAGTGGATGAGCATCCGCCGAAATTCGGCGGCATTTCAGCGGTGACGCCTCTGAATGACGCTGCTTATCGGTGGCAAGCAGCATCATCCAGAGGCATCGCCGCCGAAATGCCGCCGAATTTTGGCGGCATTTCGGCGGATGCTCGTCCGCCAGCCAGTACGCAGGTGCACTGAGAGGCCTCTGCGGGCACCATGGCACCCGCAGGCACTGCATTGTGGACCCCTGACCCAGAGAGCCTCCTGAAGCACGGCGATCATTTTGATTTAAATGGACTTGAACTGTACGAAGAATTGAGTACACTGTCATCGGTGTTGCCACATGCAAAATAGATAATGGACATTGTACAGTTTACTCATACCAGCAAACTTGTTGACATATATCCTAATGTGCACATTGCCACTCGTATTCTACTGACAATTTCTGTAACAGCAGCATCAGGAGAACAGAGTTTCTCAAAACTAAAGCTCATTAAAAACTATCTCCGCTCTACAAGGAGTCAGGAACACTTGACTGGTCTTGCTATTCTTGCAATCAAACAAGACATCGCTTTGTCTTTGTCATACGATGACATTATTACTGATTTTGCAGCCAAAAAAGCCAGAAAGATTGCTTTTAATTAAAAACAAACCCTTGTTTCAATACCTCTTCATATACATTTCCAATAAAATGTTGACAAATTAAAAAAATTACATTATTTGCATCATTCTGTCACATCAGAATTTTTTCTATAGTGCTACTTCTTTAGTGCTAGTCCATCAGCATTACAGTGTGCTTCATTAAGTTAAACTGGTTTTAATAACATGCATGTGGCAAGTTTTCCAACAGTGTAAGCTTCTGTTTGTGTTGCTAAGAGCAAGACAGGCACAGGGGCACCAGTTTAATAATCCTGCCTAGGGCACCATAAATCCTAAGGCTGGCCCTGGCTATACTTGTTCTTAAACTTTAAGTTTCAAGGGAACTAGGCTAAGCTTGGTTTCCCTACGTTTTTATTCTTTGTTTATTAGGTTTTGATTTTAAGTTTAACTTAGTCAAGTAAACCCAAAGTAACATTAGCTTTTTCTAAGCACTGCATCTTTCACTCAAGAATTGAGAAACCTGAACTGCAAGGCGGGTCCTGTGTCTCTTACCACCAGGTTATCAAGGAAGGGTGTGAGCATATTAACCAAAACTTTGTTGCATATGTATATTTTGAATAGCAGTAATGCAACTGTAACTTTATAACTCAATTAAATTAAATAAAATGTAAGCTAATAAATTTTCATCATATTTTCCAAATTAATATTATTAGGGTATGGGAGCACTCTCCTACCAGGAAGTGGAAGTTAAATGTAAATCTGTGGCCTTTGCCAGCTGAGGACTGTCTGATAGCGAAACTCTCTATCCCACCCACCAGCTGCAGTTCTTGGCCTTGAAATGGGCCATCACTGAGAAATTTGGAGGCTACTTCTCTGGTGCTCAGTTTCAAATATGGACAGAGAACAATCCACTGACTTATGTGTTAACAAGGGATAAGCTGGATGCTACAGGGCAGAGATGGGTGGCTACATTTGCTAGCCATAACTTCAGCATTCAATACCAATGAGTTGGTATAATAGGGAGTATGATTTATCAGGACCACCAATTCTTGGCTGGCAGGAGGATGTAAGCAGGGTCAGAATGAACTCTACTCTGCCATCTGTTGGTGAGGTGTTGTAAAGGCCTTTTGTTGCTGATGTACATGGTCACACTCACCCCACATTGAATGATGGGCGTGTTTGTCCAAATGGTGATTTTTGGCTGCTGTGGGATCCCCAAACTCTTTCTTATTAGGGCAAGAGTGTAGTTATCCTGGTGATATGAATCAAGGACAGTAGAACAGTACATAGCAGTTCTTGATTTTGGGACTCACCCGAACCTACATAAAACTCGTTATACAAGGGACATGGGTTCCAAAGCAAAGTGAATTAAGAGAAATTGAAACCATTATTTGTAATTGTTACTATGAAATTCTTTTTTAAATCTCTAAAGGAAGATGTTATGATCCTTTTCTCTCCTTAGTTTAAAATAAAGTTATTTATGATCCCATTACACAAAATGTTCTATAAAACACCCATAGAATCACTGATGCTTAGATATAAATTTTAGATATAATTAAGCTGCTACTATCTGATCTCACTTAAAAGCGGAATGAGGCAGAACAGTTTAGCTAGAAAAATTAGCAGAGCAAGATTGTTAATCACAGGTCAGTGGGTGGGTTTATGCAAATACTGGACTCTTGGACAGGAGCAGCAGCAGGGGCACATGATTTCTGGGGCACATGCACCGCCTCTGCAACCAATGTTTGCTCCCTCACTCCATAACACCACACAGAGCAGCCTTTTACTTCTCAGGACCAAAACAAACCGTGAAAGAGATCTAACTGTATAAGCTTAAGGTAAGCCCCTGGCCAGTTAATAACAGTTTTAAGAGATTCAAAACCATCTCTGTCTTTCCACACCAGGACCAGCACTAACAAAACACCAACAAACATCCATTCTTACCTACCACCCCATTTTGCCCTTTGGAACCCATGCCCCTTAATGGTGAGTACTTTTCAGACCAGGGTGACGCTCTCAGGCCTCAAATGCAAGGTACAGTTGCTCTGTCCTGGATCCAAAATCAACAGGAAAATACACTGGATTACTCCTGCCCCAATAAGAAAGAGACTGGGGATCCCGCAGCACCTGAAATGACCGTTTGGACAAGCACTCCCATCATGCTATCCAGGGTGGGTGTAACCATGCAAATGACATCAGCCCCAAAAGGCCTTGACAACACATCACCAACAGATGGCAGGGGAGAGTTCATACCGACCCTGCTTCAACTAGATTGTGGCAAAGATTCCAAAACACCGAATGTTAAACCTCACCAAACGCAGGTCAATCCATCCTCATCGTCAAATCCGCTTGTTATACTCCACACCTGAACGTAGCCCTCCTATGGACAACATACCCTCCTAACTCAGTGTCTGTACATTAACCTTTTACCCCCAGTCGGGGCTATGGCAGATTATGTATTCCTTACGCCACCCGATCTTAAACCGAACTTCGCACCCCTTGGGTAAGCTGTACGTTGTTCCCTGAGCACCAGAAACTTGTACGCCTAAACTCTGTACTGTACACTTTTTTTTTTCTTTGAATGTCATCTTAATAAAATGTTGACTTTTGTTCGAGATCCCGGCTCCTGTTCCTTTGCAAGGCATGTGCGTTTGCTCCGGGTTTTAGTCTGCTAATACAGCGGCGGGGGGGATTGAGCCAGACGCACTTGCCTGCTGCAGCCACGGATCCAAGGCTGAACCTCGTCCCCCACAAGCTGAAGGCTTAACTGAAAACAGTTTAAGAAGTGCTCCCGTCTGCGGCACTCAGCTACCCAGCTCCCAGTGGGGTCCAAACCCCAAACAGATCCCTTTTACCCTGCAGAAGCTGTAAAATCCTGTGACCAGGGCAGCTGCCTAGCAGCCTGCACATCTGCCTGCCAGCGTGAGAGCATGTAAGGCACTAATCCGGATAGTGGCGGCTGGGTGGCAAGGGGAGGGTGTGAAAAACCAGCAGAGTGGCGCAGCGGGAGCGTGCTGGGCCCATAACCCAGAGGTCAATGGATCGAAATGGTCCTCTGCTAGGCATGCGCTTGTTTCTTTTTCCCTCTGGGCCTTCAAGCAAGCTGGTGACCAGCAGAGCCCCAAGAGCCTAGGCCATGAGGCAAGAGTTGGCTGAGGCGAAGCGGCGGCCTGCCAGGGAGCTCCCTGGCACCTCTGGCTGCCTGGGCTGAAGGCAAGAGGCAGGCCTGGGCGTGGCGAGGGCCTCCTGTCCTGGAATGAGGCTGCAGTGCTTCCTGGTCCCCTTTTCCCACCCACACCGGCAGGCGGCTGCTGCAGGAGAACACGAGGGAGGCTCTCGGGGCGCTAGGCAGCGCTGTGTGGCTGTCAGGGGAAAGAGCCGAGGCTCCCGACTCAACCCGCCATTGACTCGCGTGGCTCTGCGCACCGTCAGCCGGGGCGGGGCGGGCCAGGCTGCGGACGTGACTCAGGCTTGGGCCGCATGGCCACGCTTTCCTGACGAGGCATGAGGCAGGCCAAGAGCTTTGCACAGCGTACAGGGAAGTGGGAGGGAGGCGTCTTTGAGCCGGTGTGTCTCGTCCGCTTCTCCCTTGCCGCTTGGGTGGAGGCGGGAAGGGAGAGAAATGTTCCCGGCTGAAAGTTTTTGTGCTCAGCCTTGAGGATTAAGCCTGAGCCTCCGGCGCGGCTGCTGGCAGATGGGTTTCTGAATGGCATCCAGCCCGCTCTTTGGATCAGGAGCTGGAAGCACTGAGGCCAAGAGGCAGCAAAATGGGACCTTTGAGGCTCCCCACAAGCCTCGAGGAAGCAAGGAAGTAGCACGGGCTTAGCGCTGTCCCTGGGTGGGCTCAAACCACCATCTTTGCGGTTAATAGCCGAACACGCTGACCCATTGCGCCACAGAGACACAGACAGGCCAGGCTGTCTTGAGCACAAAAGTCAGGAATCAGCTCAGGGTACGGTATAGCACATGCATACAATGGTTAGACAAGCAACAGCAAGGAACTGGACTGGTATGGAGCGAAAGTTCTGTGGGAAGGAACCGAAAAGAGCACCGGGGCTGTGGTACAGCGCTTGCATACACTTTCTTTGGCCTGTTTTGCTGGAAGAGTTAGCAGGGCGAGATTGTTAGTCACTGGTCAGTGGGTGGGTTTATGCAAATCATGGACTCTGGGACCAGATCAGGGGAGGGAAGGGGGGAACGATTTTTGTGGCACACGCACCACCTCTGCAATCAACGTTTGCTACCTCACTCCATAACACCACATAAAGAGCAGCCTTTTACCTCCCAGGGTCAAAATATACTGCGAAAGAGATGGCATGGCATAAAGTTAGTGAGAGTGATTTCAGCACTGCAGCACTAACAACAATTCTAAGAGATTCAAAAATGCCTCTGTCTTTACACACCAGGAACAGCACATGCAAAAACAAAACATACATCCATTTCTATTTCCCACAAGGTTTTTGCATTTGGAATCCAGACCCGTTAATGGTGGGTACTTTTCAGGCAAGGGTGAAGCTCTCAGGCCTCAAATGCCAGGTACAGTTATTCTGTCCTTGATGCAAACTGGGCTAGACCAAAAGCCTACCGAGCTCTGAACCTTGTCTTTGGACAGCAGTTAATAACAGGTGCTCCAACAACCAGTCAACAAGGCACCACTGGGAGTTGAACCCAGGATCTTCTGTTTACGAAACAGATGCTTTAACCAGCTAAGCCATGGTGCCTGTATGTGGTTAAAACACACTGTCTGCACACACCTGACTCCCTGCCATCGCCACCAGGGCCTGACAAGCTTTGGTTGTGTTTGGATTCTGCAAAGCAGAGGAGCAGGTGATGTTTTCCTTGCAAGCTGTGTGTGAGTGAATCTTTGGCCAGGTCTGCACTACAAAGTTGTTTCAGCAGAATTATATTGCTCAGGTGTGTGAAAAACACACAACGCTCCCTTGGTCGGCAGCTTGTGGCTGGTGTACACACTGCAATGCCACGTCTGGCGACAAAACTGCCCTGTTTTGCTGACAAAATAAAACGACTTCGATGAGAGGTCTAGAGCTTTTTGCAGCAAACTTAAAGTGACAGAGTAAACACTGCTGTTCATTATATCACCATAACTCGCCTTCCCCAGTATCCCACAATGCCTGCCGTGAACTCGCCTGCCCTGCATTCCTGCTACAGAGCCATGGGCCCCTCCCTTTCATAGCTCTGGGAAGTTCTGACAGCTGAGCCTGCTGCTCTGCTCCGGCAGCCAGGAGCAAATCACTGCCGTGGATGCTGCTCTCTCCCGCACAGCGAACACAGAGCAGGGTGGTGGGAACTTCCTTACATGGGGGGGCACCGGCATCTGAACTGTGATACCCCCATGACACCCCTTCCCTCGAGGAGGCTCTTAATTTCTAAACAGGGATGGCTGTTTTCTCGTAAAATCACTAAAAGGGAAGGAGAAAACTCGGAAGAGGTTCCTCCTGGCACTCACGTCCGTGAACCCGAATACTCTCTCAGTCCTCAAAGAGAGACCTGGAGAAGGAGACTTGCTGAAGCAAAGCCACAGGGGTCTCTGAGGTTTCCCTGGCCCCTCGCCCTCTCCTGCCTGCCTGATGTCAGCATCTCTCTGTGAGGTCACCACCTCCCCACCACCTTTGACCAATAGTCTGAGGTCCTGTAAAAGGCCTTTGTGATGTCACTGCCACACCCCTCCCTTGCTGTGCTAATGTCCTGCCCCTGGCCAGGCACTTTGGAGGTTTGAGCTACTCCCTGTGGATCACCCCACTCAAGGAGCGTTCATTCTAGGAAGCAAGCCGGCTAGACAGGAAAACATCAGACGCTGCTCCCAATGCTACACTCAGTTTTTCAGAAATTAGTCGACTTTATTGCCAGAAGAGACCATTAGAGCATCTTATTTGACCCCCTGCATATCACAGGCCTCCTGTATGACACAATAGCTACTTTTGGGCAAACACATCCCAGAAAGGCATCTAGTCTTCATTAAAGGACATCAGGAGATGGAGAATCCACCACTTTCCTTGGTAGCTTGTTCCTGTGATGAAACATCCTCGCTGTTGAATATTTGTGCCTTAGTTGTAATATGAATTTGTCTCTTCACCTTGCAGCCATTGGGTCTTGTTATGACTTTCTCTGCTAGATTCAAGAGCCCTTTAATACCCAATATTTTCTCTCCATTAAGGCCCTTCTAAACTTCAGTGAAGTCACCTTTCAATCTTCTTTTGATAAGCTAAACAGGGTGAGGTGTTTCAATAGCTCCCTAGAAGACATTTTTCTCCAGCCCTCAGAACATTTGGCAGCTCTTTGGTGCCCCAGCTCCAATTTCACAACATCTTTTTCAAATGAGGACACCAAAACTGGAGGCAGTATTCCAGTATCAGTCTAACTGATGCCGTGTCACCTCCTGTGACGTTATTGACATAATCTGTAACTCTATAGATCACCATTGGGACCACTATTCTATATTTGCAGCCAATATGGTAGAAAGGTTGTCGTGTAAGGGATCTACGGAGAGGTTCTGATTGGCTGATTATAATGATGCTATCTCTAGATGTGTATGATTTTTGTAGTTGACGTTATGAATATTGGGTCTATGCTGCCCGTATTTCAAACTTGTGCTATGCTTCCGGGGAACACCCCAGCCAGACAAATTGGTGTCCGTTCTGCCTAGCCTGCTTGACGGCCCATTAAGGACCATCAGCTATACAATCGACCCATTGAGAGAAGGCAGATATCCCTTGTCACTCAGCAAGGTATGCAGGGAACTGCCTATGGACAGAACTCTAAGGTTTTTCTATGCCTTGTGCTGGATAGAGTGTCCTTGGGACAAAGAAAGCAAAGACCACATGGCAAGAGACTATACAAGGCTGATGCCTCGTCTCCATCTTGTCTTCAATCCTGCTCCATACCTCTGGAAGGACTTTGCTACAAACTGAAGCTCTAGACAAAGGACTGAATGACCCATCTCAGCTGTGGATGGACTCCAGAGACTTGATTTGAACCTGCAGTTTCTTCCATCACTGCTAGAAGCCTGAACCAAGAACTTTGCCCTTACTGAATGTGGAGGGTTAAAATCCATGTGCATTTTATATAACAACCTGGTCTATGGATTGTGCCAGCTCTTTTCCAGACCCAAAGTCCAGAGTATGGTCAAGGGACCAGAGGCCTAGCAAATTGTGATCAGCTAAGAGAAAGCTGGGTAAACAGAAAGCCTTGCTTGCTAAGATAGGCCTGGTCAGCAAATTGCCAGGTGTTGGAGCTGAGAACTAAATAATTGTGTTTTATTCAGAGTTGCAGATTGAACAAAGAATCCCTGTTCCTATTGTGTTAGTCTCTTCTGTAGGGAGACGTTCTTCCCACAGATCCAACCTTGAGTTTATGAGAAGTTGGCACATGTCAGTATAAGATATGGCATCCTTCTACCTCCCTTCCCAGGGACCACGTAATAAGTTTTTTTGGCAGAAGCGGGTTGTAGTGAAAGGAAGTTTGAGAAACTCTGGCACAGAGCATCTCTGTTAATTGAGTGACATAGACTCAATGTTTGAAATGTTGACTTGTCCTTAGCCGCTGAATACGTTTAGACTTGGTGCACTGTGGGTGATCTGACACTGAAAGTACAACCATGAAGATACCACACACCAGCCTTGCCTTGCTGGCAAGAATCAAGCCTCCACAGAAAGACACCCATGGTTTCCTAACCCACTCCCTAAGCCCTCAGTCACAACCACTTAACACAGGGGCCTTTCTACACTATGGTTCTGTTCTCACTGAAAGGTCATTTCCAATTGTTTGCTCAGACCAGCTTCCCCAGCACACTCACTGCTGTGCAGCTCTGTATGTGTGGCCATGGCTGAACAGCAAGAATTCCTGCCCATTTCCCTACTGGCTGGAGCATGATTAGAGTGTGTCTGTGGTTAATGATGTAGATTGTAGATTGTTCATTTCCTGCCTTGACAATTCAGACAGTCCCTTTTCCTGTCATATCGCCAGCACCTCTGTGATTCCAATAGCAGGGGCAGGTTTTCTCTGGGCACTGATATTTTTCAGGGAGTTGGTGGCTCCTTTCTTTCCTCACCCTGGAGTAAACTCAGCTTTTTATTCTATCCTTGATGACTCATGGAATAACAGCAGCAGCATGAAGAGGAGAGGGAATATCTCACTGCCAGGGGGGAGGGGGGAAGGTGGACGCATCCCCTCTGTCTGACCATTGCCATTGCAGGAGAGAAGGTTTCAATGGAATCGAATGCCCTGGCTCAGACAAGAGACACAGGGAGGTTTTGCTGTTCACGGATCCATGCAAAGGAAATTGTGTTTCTGTGTGAAAATGGGGAGGGAAATGAAACACCCACAAGGTGGTGCCTAAGGCAGAAGGGACCCCTAATGGATTAGAACAGGACACGTTCTCAAGCAGCGTGTTTCTTACTTTGCCCATCTGTCAATTCTGATTATTATTGATGGAAATATTTTGCCATTGGGTCGTGTGTTTACACAGAAATTGACATTTACCAACAAACACGTAATTCTTCCAGTCCTGCCGAGTCTGCCACTGGTGAGTTTAGAGAGACACACTCACTCTTCCCACTCCCCATGCCAGGCCTGTGCTCTCCAGAGTGTCAACTTCCCACACAGCTGGGATTCTTCCCTGATCTCCCCTCAGACCTCTGCCCCCCACCCAGTGGTGTAGCCAGGTTTTCAGCATAGGGGGAGCAAAAAACATAAAAAAGGCGCCCCCGCCCTTGGCTCCCCCTCTGGCCATACCCCCTTGGCTCCCCCTCTGGCCACGCCCTCAGACCAGACCCTCCCTGGCTCACCTTCCCTCCTGCACTGCCGCCTGTCCCCGGCTCCTGTCCCAGGGCTTGGGTGTGCCTGCACCGGGCCAGCAGGCGCCGCTTCCACGCCGGCCTGCCGCCCCGCGGCTCCTCCGGTTGTGTGGTGGGCAGTGCCGGCTGGCAGGCGCCACTTCCGTGCCTGCCTGCCAGCCTGATGGGAAGTGGCTGCTTCTGCTGAATCCTACCAGCTATGCTACTACCCCCACCCCCACTTCTGGAATCCCCTCTGAACACTGTCCAACTCCCCTGCTGGCAGGATCCCTTCCCATTCCTTTCATTTCCTGCCTCCCTTCTGAGCAAAAGCTCTGGACTGTTCCCACACTGGGAATTGAACCCAGGCCACCTGGCTGAAAATGAGGAATCCTGACCACTGGACCATATGGGACTTGAACAGTCACTTGTCCAATTACACATTCACACATTCACATTTAAAAGTAGCCGTTCAAAAAACTTCAAAAACACTTCAAAGAGAATCTGCAGAGTTATAATTTATTTGCAAACTTAACACCATTAATTTGAGCTTGAATAGGGACTGGGAGTGGCTGGCTCACCACAAAAGCAATTTTCCCTCTCTTGGTATTGACACCTCCCCATCAATTATTGGGAGTGAACCACATCCACCCTGACTGTATTGGCCTTCAACACTGGTTCTCCCCTTGTAAGGTAACTCCCTTCATGTCATGTTCCAATATATATTTATGCCTGTATCTGCAATTTTCACTCCATGCATCTGAAGAAGTGGGTTTTTGACCCACGAACGCTTATGCCCAAATAAATCTCTTAGTTCTTACGGTGCCACCAGACTCCTCGCTGTTTTCGTGAAATAAAAGCAAAACGCATTCTAAGCTGATCTTAACCCTTTCAGTGCCCTTACAAACTTAGATGCTTCTCACCACAGGCTGGCTGGTTGCTTTTCAGCCGGGGCTCCCCTTTGATTAGCTCTTCAGTCGCTTAGTGTGGTGATGGCTGTAGGTGGAGGTGGAAGAGAGAGATAAAGCTTGGCGAATGTCTCCTTTTATCATGTCTTTCTTCCCCATTGGCTTTGTGGCCCTCTTCAGAGTCAGGTGAGCATCACTGCATCTCTCCAAGCAAGGCTGAACAATTCCCCTCGTGTGGCCTCATGCAGGTGATGGCTGATTCCCCCAACTTACAGCATAGTGACAACCATACTGCACAATCAATGGTATACATCTATGGGTAGAGAAATGTCTTTCAGCAGACCATATCCTTTCCCCTGGTACCTTACAAGTCATGCTCTATATGTAAGATCACGATTATATGAAAATGAGGAATATGGGGATTACAGCCCGCTCCCCCAAAGGTCTAGAATGTCACACTGAGATTCTATTTTCATTTATGTAACCAACTTTGACCTCTCTGCCTAACACTTATAATCACTTACAATCTATCTTTCTGTAGTTAATAAACTTATTTTAATGTTTTATACTTACTTGTGAAATTGTCCAAAGTGCTTGGGAAAGCTGTTCAGATTAAAAAGGCTGGTGCATGTTCACATTCTTTTTGAGGAAGTGATGAATTAATTAATGAGCTTGCACTTTTCAAGAGGTTTTGAGCAGTGTAAGACGGTACATTTCTGAGGTGCAAGGCTGAGGGCTGGGGAGATATGCTGGTGTCTCTCTATGTGTAATTGAGGAGTGGCTTATAGAGCATTCATGCCACTTAGTTGGGTGCATTGCTGCATGTTGTTGGTTGAGTGATCACAGCACATGGAGGGGGTTTTGCTGCTTGTCACTAGTGCAGCATTGTAAGACACAGCCCAGGCTGGAGAGATAAGAGGACAGAGCAGTTCCACAGTTTGGGATTGTACCCCGCGGATCCCACCACACAGAGACCCTGCTGTGACCAGCCGTGGTAATACTGTGCTTAGTGCTCTGCCTTGTAGCTTCAACAACTGCACATGCAAGATGAGTTTCAGTGACCTTGACCTTGTTTCCATGTTTATCCAAAGCCTCCTTTTGACACATGTCAGCAAAAAGACCTGTTTCTTTTGCAAGCATTTGTATAGCTAGCCAGAGTCGGGCTTCTCTGTTAACAAAAAAGATTGACCAAAAGGGGACAAGAGGAGGCACGTTCAGCAATGCAGCACTGGATGCTGGATCCTGAATCTGCTCTTTATCCAGCAGCTCTCTTGGCAAGCTCTGCCATGGTGCCACGCTCTGGGACTTCTCCCCTAACTGCTCCATTTTTCATCAACAATAACATGAAAAGTGAAATGACAGTAATTCTCCATTTCCTCTAGAAGGGGCTCTGTGCACAGATAGCCTCAGCGAATTGCATGGGTGCCCAACACAGGCTCTCCTGTCACAGCAAATTGCAGCCGGAGCAACCTCCTTGCCAATGCCAATAGCCTTTTGATCAACTCCAGACTGAGGATTTGATTCTCTCCAACGCTCCGCTGGAAAGAAGTCTTTTCCTTCACAAGCAATTACTTGGATTGTCAAGGGAGGTCTCTTCTGTTTCCTAGAAGGACACAGGAAAATGTGAGCAAAGAGATGAAAGCTATAGAACAAGGCACCACTGGGAGTTAAACCCAGGATCTCCTGTTTACTAGGCAGGTGCTTTAGCCAGTTAAGCCATGGTGCCTTCCCCGAGAGGGCATTTGCAACCACTACACTTGATAGTCCAAGACTACACCTTAAAATTCCAAAGTACAGACATTCCCCATTTCCTTCAAGACTTGCAGACTTTTTGCTGTCTGGCTCTCTGTGCACAGAAAGCCACAGCTGAGTTGATAGAGGGCTTCTAACATGCACTTCTCCCACAAGCTGCTGTGATCAGATACTGATTAGTGCTCTGTGTTTCAGTCACAGCAGCTTCAGCTCAACTTGAGTCATGGTAACCTTTCCATCAGCTCCAGACTTACCATTTAACACTTTCCAAGACTTAGCTGCAAGGAAGGGTCTCTGTGTCTTGAACAAGCTCTTACAAGGATTGTGCAGTGAGGTCTTTTCTTTTTATGAGAAGAAATAAAAGAAAGGAGCCTGACACAAAAGCCAGGTTCTGCAAGGAGGAAATGTCAGGTCAAGCCAGAATCTCCTGGTGAGTAGGAAGGTTCTTCAGCCAGCTCTGCCCAAAGATTGCTATCTAGAGGCCACTTCCCACAGAGACTGACTATGGTTACAGACCCATCCTGAAATTAGAGCAGGATATTTTAAAGCTTATTCTCACAATAAAGTAACACAATTTTCAACCATGTCGGCACAGAGGACAAAGCACTCCGTCATTTCACAGTTATTGCTACTGATCTCACTGACAAACTTCCTTTTCTCGGGGCTGCTCCCAGCACTTAAGGGAGTTTTTCCTCTTCTCCCTTCCAGCTGTGGTTACGGGACTGCAGCAGCTCCCCAGGGCTGGCTTTGCTCTTTCACTTACATCCTTCTCTTCTTTGGCTGAAGTTGTGTTTGCCACCAGTTTAATCCATAGCTGAGACCTCAGGTACCAGCAGCTAGTTACAAAGGCTCAATTCCCATTGTCATCAGTGGCAGGTTATCCTGGGCTGTCAGGGCTGCAGGATTTGGCTCATGGTCAGTCAAGGTGCTACAGCAGCTACATTCTTACGTGGTGAGTCCTGCAGCCTATTACCAAACTGCTCTGCCATAGTCTGCAGGGGGCCTGACTTGCTGAGAATCTGGCAGAGGAGAGACCCTGGAGCAGAGAAGGAAAATGTCCTCAGCAGTCACAGCCGGCAGGCGCAGCAAAGACTGAGTATCAGACACACTTTTTCACCAGGACAGTAAATGTGCACAACCCTCTGATATATTCTCAGTTCACGCCCCCTCCCAAGGAAGCCCTATTCTGCTCTCTTACATTCTCATGGGAGGAGAGGGAAGATCCTCTCATGGGTAAATAACTGGTTACAAGGTAGGAATAAATGGTCAGTTTTCAAAATGGAGAGAGGTGCCCCCCAGGGAGGCTGGGACAAGTGCTATTCAACATATTCATAAATGATCTGGAAAAAGGGGTAAACAGCGAGGTGGCAAAATTTGCAGATGATCCAAAACTACTCAGGAAAGTTAAGTCCAAAGTAGCCTGCGAAGAGTTGCAAAAAGAGCTCACAAAACTGGGTGAAAGGGCAACAAAATGGCAGATTTGTTGATAAATGCAAAGTGATGCACATTGGAAAACATAATCCCAACTCTACATATAAAATGAGAGTTGGTTGCCACTCAAGAGAGGGATCTTGGAGCCACTGTGGATAGTTCTCTTAAAACATCCACTCAGTGTGCAACGATGGTCAAAAAAGCAAAGAGAATCTTGGGAATCATTGAAAAAGGGATAGAGAATAAGACAGAAAATATCTTATTGCTTATGGACCCCCACATGCATTGGCCTCCCCTCAGGCAGGGGGCTTATAGGCCCTTCTGCCAGTTGGTGTTGGCAGCAGCAAGGGCTGAGTTCAATGTCTAGGAGAGGAGAGCAGCGGAGACGCAGGAGGAGAGAGAGTCCTGAGAAGGAAGCAATGAGAGCAGAGTGCAAACCAACCAGCTTAGGGTCTCACAGGAGTCCTGAAATAACAGTAGCTCCAGGTCCCATCAGGGCTGCCCAGCGGGGTAAGAGGGGCAATTTGCCCTGGGCCCTGCAGGGGCCCCCACAAGAGTTTTTCGGGGCTCCTGGAGCGGGGTCCTTCACTAACTCCGGGGGCTCTGGAAAACTCTCGTGGGGCCTGGGCCCCCGGAGATTCTTCCTCTCCGGGTCTTCGGCGGCAATTCGGCGGCGGGGGGTCCTTCATGAATGAAAGGTGACTTCATTGAAGTGTTGAAGGGCCTTAATGGAGAGAAAAGATTGGGTATTAAAGGGCTCTTAAATCTAGCAGAGAAAGGCATAACAAGACCCAATGCCTGGAAGGTGAAAAGAGACAAATTCATATTACAACTAAGGCACAAATATTCAACAGCGAGGATGATTCACCACAGGAACAAGCTACCAAGGAGAGTGGTGGATCCTCCATCTCTTGATGTCATTCAATGAAGACTAGATGCCTTTCTGGGATGTGTTTGCTCCAAAAGTAGCTATTGTGTAATAAAGGAGGCCTGTGATATGCAGGGGGTCAGATTAGATGCTCTAATGGTCTCTTCTGGCCATAAAGTTGACTAATTTCTGAAAAACTGAGTGTAGCATTGGGAGCAGCGTCTGATGTTTTCCTGTCTAGCCGGCTTGCTGCCTAGAACGAACGCTCCTTGAGTGGGGTGATCCACACGGAGTAGCTCAAACCTCCAAAGTGCCTGGCCAGGGGCAGGACATTAGCACAGCAAGGGAGGGGTGTGGCAGTGACATCACAAAGGCCTTTTGCAGGACCTCAGACTATTGGTCAAAGGTGGTGGGGAGGTGGTGACCTCACAGAGAGATGCTGACATCAGGCAGGCAGGAGAGGGCGAGGGGCCAGGGAAACCTCAGAGACCCCTGTGGCTTTGCTTCAGCAAGTCTCCTTCTCCAGGTCTCTCTTTGAGGACTGAGAGAGTATTTGGGTTCACGGACGTGAGTGCCAGGAAGAACCTCTTCCGAGTTTTCTCCTTCCCTTTTAGTGATTTTACGAGAAAACTGCCATCCCTGTTTAGAAAGTAAGAGCCTCCTCGAGGGAAGAGGTGTCATGGGGGTATCACAGTTCAGATGCCGGTGCCCTCCCCCCACCATGTAAGGAAGTTCCCACCACCCTGCTCTGTGTTCGCTGTGCGGGAGAGAGCAGCATCCACGGCAGTGATTTGCTCCTGGCTGCCGGAGCAGAGCAGCAGGCTCAGCTGTCAGAACTTCCCAGAGCTATGAAAGGGAGGGACCCATGGCTCTGTAGCAGGAATGCAGGGCAGGCGAGTTCACAGCGGGCATTGTGGGATACTGGAGGAGGCCAGTTATGGTGATATAATGAACAGCAGCGTCTACAGTGACACTCTCTCACTTTAAGTTTGCTGCAAAAAGCTCCAGACTGCTCATCAAAGTCGTTTTATTTTGTCACCTAAACAGGGCAGTGTTGTCACCAGACGTGGCATTGCAGTGTGTACACCAGCCACAAGTCGCTGACCGAGGGAGCGCTGTGTGTTTTTCACACACCTGAGCAATATAATTCTGCTGAAATAACTTTGTAGTGCAGACCTGGCCAAAGATTCACTCACATACAACTTGTAAGGGAAACAGCACCTGCTCCTCTGCTTTGCAGAATCCAAACACAAGCAAAGCTTGTCAGGCGCTGGTGGAGATGGCAGGTAGTCAGATGTGGGCAGACAGTGTGTTTTAGCTACCAGCAGGCACTATGGTTTAGCTGGCTAAAGCATCTGTTTTGTAAATAACAGATCCTGGGTTCAACTCCCAGTGGTGCCTTCTTGACTGGTTGTTGGGGCACCTGCTATTGGCTACTGTCAGAAGACAAGATTCAGAGCTAGATGGACCTTTGGTCTGGCCCAGTGTGGTTTTTCTTATGGTTTAAATAACACTCACAGGCACTGATAATAGAGTTACTGAAAGTTTGGGAGTTAAGAGCGGGTAGGTCAGTGGTCCAGTCCCCACACAGATGACCCCCTTCCTCTGGGACAGGGGCAGGTCTGAGCTCTCACCCAAATGCTCATTGTGGCTGCTAGAATCTGTGGGCAGCTCGTTTAGTTTACGCCAAAGGTTGAGTCCTGCTTTGTGCACCGTGTGTGAGAATGAAAATCCTAAACCGCCCTTTGAAATAACGAATGCAGCAGGACGTGTTATTGTCCCTGCCCCAAAGCAGACAGACCAATGGAGAAATGCTGTCGAGTCCAGGGTAATACTCCCCTGCCATTTTACCTTTTTTGCTGGCTAAACTCCTTCTTCTCTGCGCGGCCCAGGCTGTCCTCTGCCTCAGCTGCTGCTCCCGGCCTGCTCTAGAGTCAAACACGCAGGGCCCCCAGGGGAACAGAGGCTGGGACAGGGCAGCAGCCTGGGCTGGGCTGGGAAGATGCTGGGAGTTCTCATTCCCTGAAAACTGGCCTGGCTCCCTTCTCAACAGCAAACAAATCAATTCCACGTCCCCTCCCCAGAAAAACCAGCCTGGAGCCAAGGGCAGCAGGGGATGATTCCCTGCAGTTCCCACCAAGGCAGGAGAGAACCCAGGGTGTTTCTAGCAGAGTTTATGGAACTGACATGGGGAAACCAGCCTTTAAGAACAGGCAGTTCCAGTTTAAGCTCAGTGTTTTTAACAATTTCTACAACATTAAATAACCCTTCAATCGTAGTGTCACCTTCCATAAAATTGCTTCAGCCTCCTAAGTGCCCAACTAAACATCTCTTCAAATCCAAGGAAGTGGAGATCAGTCAATGTTCAGAGTCATCCCACAGAAAAGAACCATGTTGTGGTACTTACTGGCCCCATCATGTGGCCATGGCCTTTCCCTCCTCCTCCAGAGTCAGAATGTGATCAGCTCACACTGAGGGGGTGCAACACCCCTCCCTTGGTCTCTATGCCAGAGCTCCTATCAGCTCAGCGTCCTTCCCGCAAGAGTTGGCTGCTGAGAGGGTTGCAATGGGGTAAATGAAGGCAGAGGAGGATTGTTCCCGATGGGTTTTCTTTGTGTTGCTCTGTGATCCTACTGGAGGAAGCATCATTTATGTTTGTTTCAGTGGCTTGGGTTGGTCTCAGGTTGTGACCCTGAGTACAGGGATTCCTGCACTTTCTGCTCTTAGCCCCTCAGGGAGTGGACAATGGAGCAGCTTCAGAAATTGGATAGAAAGAAGCCTAAGAAAGTGTAACATAAGTGAAAAGAAAAACAGTATCATCACCTCCCTAGTGGTCTAGTGGTTAGGATTTGGCACTTTTACTGCCAAGGCCTGGGTTCAATTCCCAGTCAGGGAAAAGTGACTTTAAACCAAAAATACTCCAGTTATTCTTCACTTGCAGTGTAAACAAATCCGTAGTATTTTCCTGATTCCCCCCATCTTCCCAGTGTCTCCATGGCAGGGCTGGCTCCAGGCACCAGCACAGCAAGCAGGTCCCTGGGGCTGTCAATGGAAAGGGGAGGCTTCAGCCTTCTCAGTCCCTCTTGGAGGGAAGGACTTGCTGCCAAAAGTGGCAGAGGTAGAGCTGCCGCTGACTGCAGCTTTTTTATTTTTTTCCGCTTGGGGTGGCAAAAACACTGGAACTGGCCCTGCTCCATGGAAGACAATTTGTTAAATCCCAGATGAGTGGAGTTAAATCAGTTCTCAGCCTGAGTCCTTAGGTCTTAATCCTGAGGATATTGTCCCACCATGGGGCCATTTCCCTCCTCTCTTTCCTAGGGAAGCACAATTTTCCTTGCACAGACACAGGAACAGCAAGATCTTTCTCTGTCCCTTGTGCAAAGCAGGGGGCCAAATTCCATGGAAACAATGGACAAGCAGGGGGCCCTGGGCACATCCAGCCCTGGCCGTGAGATGTTCCCTCCCCTCTTTCTTTATGCCCCTGTTGTTATTTCATGGATTGTCTGGGATGGGGGAAAAGCTGAGTTCACTCCAGGTGGAGGGGAAAAAGGACCCTGAAAAATCTCAGGCCCCAACCCCTGCTACCAGGATCACTGAGGTGCTGGGAATCTGCATGGGAAAGGGACTGGTTGAATTATCAAGGTGGGGAATGAATAACAATCTACAACTAGATCCACCTCATTAACCACTGACACAGGCTAATCCTGCCGCAGATAGAAGGGAAACTGGGAGTGATTCTTTGCTGTTCAGCCATGGAAACAGTGACCCAATTGCACCGCAGTGAATGTGCTGAGGAAAGCTGGACTTCACAGGCAGGTGGAAAGAGCAGATCCTAGAAACACCTAGAGCTCCCCACAGCACTTCTGCCACCAGGGTCAGGTGCTGAGTGACTCACAGTGCCCCCCTCCCCCCAACACATTACCTTCCAGTAGGGGGTGGCAGCACCCCCCACCCAATGCAGGGGAGAGGGCTGAGTGTATCTCTGCACCCTGAGTCCAGGGCACCCACTCTCTCTGCCCCACACATAGAATCTGGCCCTGCTGCAAAGTGACCCTAAGAAGCAGCAGCCTCCAGGACAGCAGGTTTGGCCCTCAGATCAGGGAATGTGTCCCCCATGCTGCTTTTAGGCTACTAGGTGCTCTGGAAACAGGAGAGCTCTGAGTGCAACTTATAGCACACATGACCCATCTGAAGATGTAGCTCAGTGGTAGAGCGTATGTTTTACATGTATAAGGTCCTATGTTCAGTCCCCAGCATCTCCAGGTTCTTTTCATGCTGCTGCTTTGCTCATGCCCAGCTGGGATGTGGCCCAGCAGTCTCCCTGCAGGAGTTTTAATCCTGCTCAGTGAGGGGCAAGTGCCAATTGCATGGAAGGTCTGGGGGGGGTTCTGCTCCTAAGTCACCTCGGTACATGTAAGATTCCCACCCGCTGTGCTGCTTGGGACAAGGGTAGATGAGAAGGGCGAATCCTCCAGCACTGGAGGGAAAGGTCCCATCTGCACAGACTGAGAGGCAAGGAAACAGAGGGGCAGTCAGTGCTCAGAGAGGAGAGAGGTCAGTGATTTACACCCAACAGGGGACACTGTCTTTTTGAGTATCACAGGGGTAGCTGTGTTAGTCTGGATCTGTAAAAAGCAACAAAGAGTCCTGTGGCACCTTATAGACTAACTGACGTACAGAAGCATAAGCTTTCGTGGGTGAATCCCCACTTCGTCAGATGAATGGAGTGGGAATTCTGTGCCTGGCTAGCCAACTACAAAAGCAATTTCTCCTCCCTTGATGCTCACACCTCAACTGCTAGAAGAGGACCTCATCCTCCCTGATTGAACTAACCTCCTTATCTCTAGACTGATTCTTGCCTGCATATTTATACCTGCCCCTGCAAATTTCCATGACATTCATCTGATGAAGTGGGGATTCACCCATGAAAGCTTATGCTCCAATACGTCTGTTTCTCTGTAAGGTGCCACAGGACTCTTTGTCTTTTTGAGGCGAGTGCAGCTTGCTTGGGATGGTGTTGACGATGGATAGAAAAAAGGCCGGAGTCAATGACAGCCGAGACCACAGAAGGGGAAGGGGAATGGCAGCCCCACAGAAGGTCCTGGGTGCACAGATGCCCCAGTTATTGCACCCTGGCCTGTCATAGAGAGAGAAAAGACAGCGAGGGACCCTGCCCCCTGCAGTGATCCCATGGACAAGAACCTGGCTGGGAGTGGGGTGAAGGTTCCCTCTGGGCAAAGGGGAGCTGAAATCCCCCAGTGTCCTGGAATTTAAGCAATGGAAGCTTCAAACCCTGCAGGGGTGTGGGCTGAGGTGCATCAGCAGAAGGTTGGGCTGGACAGGGGTGGCAGGTTTGTATAATTTTTGGTGGTGCCCAGAATGGGACCAAGTCCTGCCCCCCCCACACACCTGCCTAAGGCTCTGGGGGGGAGTTTGGGTGAGGGAGGGAGAGGGGCTGGGCTCTGGGAGAGAGTTTGGGTGCAGGGTCTGGGCTCAGTCAGGGGTTGTGGTGCAGGAGGGTGTGTGGGGGGACAGGGTCTTGGAAGAGGTTTGGGTGTGAGGTCTGGGTTGGGACAGGGGGTTGGGGGTGCAGGAGATGGTGAGGGGTGCAGCATTTACCTCGGGCATCTCCCAAAAGCAACCTGCACCCCACCCCACCCCGGCAGCAGCCCCTAAGCGGGAAGGCCGGGGGTGTGTCTGTGCACCGCTGCCCGCAGACTCCACCCCCGCAGCTCCCATTGCCACAGTTGACAGAGTTGGCACTCAAGGAGGGAGCAGCGCATAGAGACCCCCCACCCCGAGCCCAGGGATCACAGGGATGTGCCAGGCGTTTCTGGGAGTGGCGTGCCACACGGAGCGAGGGCGGGCAGGAAAGTGCCTTAGTCCCCTTGTGCTGCTGGCGGTGGTGGCGGGGGTCCCCAGGCCCTTTTAAATTGCCCATGGGGGACAGGCAGGACCAGGGAGCGGGACACTCCCAAGGGCGTAACATTGCTTTGCACAAGGATAAATCTTGGAACAGGAAACAAATGAAATGGCGGCAGAACCTAAGGAATTAAAAGCCTCTGGATTCTTGTGTGTGCACTGACTCCGAACGGAAACTGTAATTTGAATCGCTTTGTGTCTGCGGCTGCTAAAATATCAAGGCAAAATCATTCCAATGATTGTGACCCTGGGTTTGAGAAGGCTTTGGTCTTATTAAAATGTAACTAGCATGTTACACTTGTGTTTTTAAAGGTGACTTCCCCAAGCAATATCGAGTTGTTCTTCCCACAGCTGGCTGATGGGGGGCAGCAGGGGATCGCCTCAATCTGAGGGAATCTCTCTGGGTCCCACTGTTAGTTCTCCATCCTGTCTCCCCCTAACCACACACACCCCTCCCCACCCCATTATCAGTGTTTTGGAGCGACCCCTCCCTCCCTTGATGGGATACAGACTCTGTGACAGAGATTGACTGGGGCTCCTCTCTGCACGGCCCCAATGGGGAAGGAAAGAGACTGGCGGGGGCGGGGGAGCGCGGAGAAGATGGGCAGAAGGAGTCAAATGGGGCTAAACAAGAATCAAGGAGATTTTCTTCCTGTTAAAATGTCCTGGAGTCTTATGGCTGAAAAACCGCATCTTGAGTTAGGTTTGATGGATCAGCCTGACAATCGCCAGGCAAAGGTGTGAACCACAGAGACTGATAACTGCCTGCTTCCCAGCTTTGTCTAAGAAGCACCTGCAGTGGTGCAACTGGTTAGTGCAAATGGGGATACTGCTGGGGTTATGAGTTCAACCCTTATCTGGCGCCCCGGTTTCTATTACCTGTGTAGTTTCCCCAACTTGCTTTGCTTAATTCACATGGAAAGTGCCCTACTAGGAAAAGGAGAGTAAGTTCTAAAAGGTGGAAGTAGGTGCACAGCTTGGAAACATCCCCCCTGTGCTGCCATTAGTTCCAGTAGATTGTTCACTGGCAGCCTGAATTGATTTATTTGCTGCTGTGAAAGCTGCCAGGAAAAGTCTCTGGTCACCAGAGCTCCCTGCTTCTTCCAGCACATCCCTGGCTCCTTCCCTGCCCCAGTCACTGCTGTAGAAGAGTCCTATATGCACTGAGCCTAAAGTTTTTCCAAGCCTTCTTAGCGCAGTTGGCAGCGTGTCAGTCTCATAATCTGAAGGGCCTGAGGTCAAACGTCAGAGAAGATGGAGGTTTTTTGCTCCCTGCTTCAGATTTTCTACAGGAAACCAGAGAAAAGAAACTATAGGAGAGTGGTTTCTAGACACCCTCCCACCCATCTCACACACACAGAGAGACTTTTCTAGGACATTAACTTTTTCTTCTATGTGGAGTTTTTATTCTCCATAGAGCAAAATAAAACAAAAACATGCAAGTCTAAGCCTAATACAGATAAAAATCTCATCCTCAGAGATCTTCCAATAAGCTTCTTTTGCAGACTAGACTTATTTCTAGTCTGGGCCCAATCTTTTCACCTGGTATAGTCCGTGTTCCAGCTCAGGTGGTAGCTAAGGGATTTCTCATGACTGCAGACACCTTTCTTCTGTTTCTCCCCCTTATACAGCTTTGGTACAAGGCAGGAATCTTTCATCTCTCTCCTGGGGAAAAGCCCCAGGTTTAAGATGGATTCCTGTACCGGGGGACATGGTCATATGTCCTGTGAGACCCCAAGCCTTCATTCTTCCTGGCCTGACTCACAGATGGTGCAGGACAGAGCCATCTCTGGTCAATTGTCCTAGTTAATGGGAGCATTCAAGAGTCCAAACCACTATTAATGGCCCACACTTTGCATCATTACAACAGGACCTCAGAGTTATAGTTCACATTTCTAGTTTCAGATACAAGAATGATCGGTTCATACAAATAGGATGAACACACACAGTAGATTATAAGCTTTTTAATGATACTGTACAAGAGACCTTTTGCATGAAGCATATTCCAGTTACATTATAGTCACACTCATTAGCATATTTTCATAAAAATCACATGGAGTGCAACGTCACAGCAGGGAAAGGGTTTTCCTGCGGCACCTGGGAGCAGTTGAGTTTCAGTTCAGGCTGTGGTATGAGTTCCTCCAGGTTTCTCGTAAGCACACAGGGACCTTAGCGGGTGCTCTCGATACAGGAATGGCCCAGACATGATAAAGTGATGGGAATTGCATTTCCCTTTTTTATATTTGTATTTCCAATGACATTTCTGTTTGTGATTCGTTTTGCTTTGTATAATTGTGTTTTCTCCTTATTTTGATATTTAACAGGCTAACTCTAACAGCTAATAACGCGAGACTTCCAAGCAGGGCCTGGGCGAGTGGAAAAGAACTGTAAGAGATGCTGGTTTTCGACCTTGTGTTAGATAAGAATAGAATGCAGACTGTAGCAGAAATTGCTGAGAGAAGTAAGAGATCAGAAAGGAATATGTACAAACAAAATACAGTAATGAGCAACAACTGCATGACACAAAAGGTATAAATGCTTGCCTTAACTGTTTATCTAACCAAGACCTACCTCGGGAGGGGAAACTCTGACCGTGTGTACTCTCCCGACTAACTGCAGTTGCTCAAAATAAACTGCATAATATAATAACATTTAACATCCCTGTGGTGGGAAGAACATCTCAATAGCCCAACACTGTGGCATTTAATTTCAAAAAGGGGAACTATGCAAAAATGAGGGGGTTAGTTAAACAGAAATTAAAAGGTACAGTGACTAAAGTGAAATCCCTGCAAGCTGCATGGACGCTTTTTAAAGACACCATAATAGAGGACTGTAACGGGTTGGGACTCACCACCTGGCCCCTCCCACTGGTGACTCCGGGAATTAGCTCTGTCCAGTGGAGCGCCCCCTCCTGGTGGTGTCCCGTCCGTCGTTCTGCCCTCTGTTGCTGTCTTTGGACCCGCGTTGCTGCCTGCTCTTCGAGGCCACTGCTCTCTGGCAGTGCCCCTTAGTCCATCTGCATCCCCTTCCGGGGGTCGGTGATCAGCAGTCCTACACCCCAGCCACTCTGTCCAACCGCCCTCTGAGTCCAATCCCTCTTGTCAGGGATCTGGGGTAGTACAATGGCCACTCCCTATGGTCATTGGCTGGGTGTACTACAAGGAGGAAGGGGGGGGCAGGCCCGCCCTCTACTCTGAGTCCCGGCCCAGGGACCCTCTGGCCTCAGCCTCGCTGTCCTTCTCTCCCCTCCGCTGTCTGTTTCCCTGGGCCACTTCCCCTATGGCCCCTTGCACCCGCTAGGCCCTTCCCTTCAGGGCCTGCAGCCTGGCAGGCTACGGGCTCAAGCTCTCTAGCCTCCCCGAGCCCAGGCCAGGCCAGGCCAGCACTGCGCTGTCCGCGGTGCTAGTCTCCACCCTTGGAGACTGACCTTCCCCTCCCAAAGGCCAGGGACAGACTGACTGCTCACTTTCTGCGCAGCCTTTATATACGTCTGAGCCTGGCACGGATTGGCTGTCTCCAAACTGGGCCCTGATTGGCTCACAATAAGCTCTTTTCTGATTGGCTCCCTGTCTGCGCAGGCACCCTGGCCTGCCGCAGCCCACTCTCACAGGGAGTGGAACAGTACGCCCCACTACACAGACCAACTTAAATGTATCCTCCAAATTAAAAAACATAGTAAAAGAACTAAAAATGAGCCACCGGGGCTTAGCAACCATGTAAAAGAAGCAATGAGAGATAAAAAGGCATCTTTTAAAAAGTGGAAGTCAAACCCTAGTGAGGTAAATAGAAAGGAGCATAAGCACTGCCAAATTAAGTGAAAAATTTAATAAGAAAAGCCAAAGAGGAGTTTGAAGAACGGCTAGCCAAAAATTCACAAGGTAATAAAATGTTTTTTAAGTATATCAGAAGCAGAAAGCCTGCTAAACAACCAGTGGGGCCCCTTGATGATCGAGGTACAAAAGGAGCGCTTAAAGATGATAAAGCCATTGAGGAGAAACTAAATGGATTCTGTGTGTCAGTCTTCACGGCTGAGGATGTTAGGGAGATTCCCAAACCTGAGCTGGCTTTTGTAGGTGACAAATCTGAGGAACTGTCACAGACTGAAGTGTCACTAGAGGAGGTTTTGGAATTCATTGATAAACTCAACATTAACAAGTCACCGGGACCAGATGGCATTCACCCAAGAGTTCTGAAAAAACTCAAATGTGAAGTTGCAGAACTATTAACTATGGTTTGTAACCTGTCCTTTAAATCGGCTTCTGTACCCAATGACTGGAAGATAGCTAATGTAACGTCAATATTTAGAAAGCGCTCTAGAGGTGATCCCGGCAATTACAGACCAGTAAGTCTAACGTCAGTACTGGGGAAATTAGTTGAAACAATAAATAGAATAAAATTGTCAGACACATAGAAGAACATAAATTGTTGGGCAAAAGTCAACATGGTTTCTGTAAAGGGAAATTGTATCTTACTAATCTATTAGAATTCTTTGAAGGGATCAACAAACATGTGGACAAGGGAGATCCAGTGGACATAGTGTACTTAGATTTCCAGAAAGCCTTTGACAAGGTCCCTCACCAAAGGCTGTTACGTAGATTAAGTTGTCATGGGATAAAAGGGAAGGTCCTTTCATGGATTGAGAACTGGTTAAAAGACAGGGAACAAAGGGTAGGAATAATTGGTAAATTCTCAGAATGGAGAGGGATAACTAGTAGTGTTCCCCAAGGGTCAGTCCGAGGACCAATCCTATTCAATTTATTCATAAATGATCTGGAGAAAGGGATAAACAGTGAGGTGGCAAAGTTTGCAGATGACACAAAATTGCTCAAGATAGTTAAGACCAAACGAGACTGTGAAGAACTTCAAAAAGAGCTCACAAAACTAAGTGATTGAACAACAAAATGGCAAATGAAATTTAATGTGGATAAATGTAATGTAATGCACATTGGAAAAAATAACCCCAATTATACATACAATATAATGGGGGCTAATTTAGCTACAACAAATCAGGAAAAAGATCTTGGAGTCATCATGGATAGTTCTCTGAAGATGTCCACGCAGTGTGCAGAGGCAATCAAAAAAGCAATCAGGATGTTAGGAATCATTAAAAAGGGGATAGAGAATAAGACGGAGGATATATTATTGCCCTTACATAACTCCATGGTACACCAACATCTTGAATACTACTTATAGATGTGGTCTCCTCATCTCAAAAAGATATACTGGCATTAGAAAAGGTTCAGAGAAGGGCAATTAAAATGATTAGGGGTTTGGAATCATATGAGGAGAGATTAAAGAGGCTAGGACTTTTCAGCTTGGAAAAGAGGAGACTAAGGGAGAATACGATAGAGGTATATAAAATCATGAGTGATGTGGAGAAAGTAGATAAGGAAAAGCTATTTACTTACTCCCATAATACAAGAACTAGGGGTCACCAAATGAAATTAATAGGCAGCAGGTTTAAAATAAATAAAAGGAAGTAGTTCTTCACACAGCGCACAGTCAACTTGTGGAACTGCTTGCCTGAGGAGGTTGTGAAGGCTAGGACTATAACAGGGTTTAAAAGAGAACTGGATACATTCATGGAGGTTAAATCCATTAATGGCTATTAGCCAGGATGGGTAAGGAATGGTGTCCCTAGCCTCTGTTTGTCAGAGGGTGGAGATGGATGGCAGGAGAGAGATCACTTGATCGTTACCTGTTAGGTTCACTCCCTGGGCTGCTTCTGCTCTACAACTATAATTGTCTTTTTACACCAAGATCACTAACTTGCGCAGCCAATTCCATGTACAGTCCTAGTGGATGTAAGACACAGGTAGCTTTTGCCTCAGGGTAGCTTGTTGGCATCAACCCTCTCTCCCCGACCTGGAGCTGATGAACATTCCTGGCTGGAGGGACACATGCTCCTGCGAGTCAAAAGGAAAGGAGCTGATAGAAAAGATCACAGGACTGACCCCCAAAGAAGGATGAGCTGTAAAAGGCAGAAGGAGGCAACTCATCTGGGGGAGCTGAGAGACCACGGTGAAGATGGTGCAAAGATCACTATATTGGAATTAGCAAATGTGATTTTTTTAAAAACAAATCTTTGGCCAGCCCTAATCAAGGCATTTCTCACAGTTCTCTCCCATTTGGATTTTCTGATATCTAATAGGGAATGACCTCTGATTGAAGCTTTTCCCAAATGCAGAGCATGTGCAGAATCTCTCTCCACTGTGGATTCTACGACGTATGACAAGGTCTGAGCACTCAATGAAGTTTTTCCCGCACTCAGAGGATGTGTAGGGTCTCTCTTGTGTGTATTTTACGATGTGAGATAAGGTGTGAGTTTTGACTGAAGCTTTTCCCACACTCAGAGCACGTGCAGGGTGTCTCTCGTGTGGATTCTCTGATGTACGATAAGATTTGAGCTCTGATTGAAGCTTTTCCCGCACTCAGAGCATGTGTAGGGTTTCTCTCCGGTGTGGATTCTCTGATGTACGATAAGATCTGAGCTCTGATTGAAGCGTTTCCCGCACTCAGAGCATGTGTAGGGCGTCTCTCCAGTGTGGATTCTCTGATGTCTGATAAGGTCTGAGCGCTGATTGAAGCTTTTCCCGCACTCAGCGCATGTGTAGGGCGTCTCTCCGGTGTGGATTCTATGATGTTTAATAAGGTCTGAGCTCCGATTGAAGCTTTTCCCGCACTCAGAGCATGTGTAGCGCATCTCTCTCATGTGGATTCTCTGATGTACGATAAGATTTGAGCTCTGATTGAAGCTTTTCCCGCACTCAGAGCATGTGTAGGGTGTCTCTCCGGTGTGGATTCTCTGATGTACGATAAGCTCTGAGCTCCGATTGAAGCGTTTCCCGCACTCAGAGCATGCGTAGGGCGTCTCTCCAGTGTGGATTCTCTGATGTCTGATAAGGTCTGAGCTCTGCTTGAAGCTTTTCCCGCACTCAGCGCATGTGTAGAGCGTCTCTCCTGTGTGGATTCTACGATGTGCGATAAGGTTTGAGCTCCGATTGAAGCTTTTCCCACACTCAGAGCATGTGTAAGGCGTCTCTCCGGTGTGGATTCTCCTGTGTGCGATAAGGTGTGAGCTCTGATTGAAGCTTTTCCCGCACTCAGAGCATGTGTAGGGCGTCTCTCCTGTGTGGATTCTACGATGTTTGATAAGGTCTGAGCTCCGATTGAAGCTTTTCCCGCACTCAGAGCATGTGTATGGCATCTCTCCTGTGTGGATTCTCCTGTGTGCGATAAGGGTAGAGCTCCAACTGAAGCCTTTCCCACACTCAGAGCACATGTAGGGTCTCTCTCCTCTGTGGATTCCCTGATGTGTGAAAAGGTCTGAGCTCTCATTGAAGCTTTTCCCACACTCAGAGCATGTGTACGGCGTCTCTCCGGTGTGGATTCTCCTGTGTGTGATAAGGGTAGAGCTCTGACTGAAGCTTTTCCCGCACTCAGCGCATGTGTAGGGCGTCTCTCCAGTGTGGATTCTACGATGTTTGATAAGGTCTGAGCTCCGACTGAAGCCTTTCCCACACTCAGAGCATGTGTATGGCTTCTCTCCTGTGTGGATTATCTGATGTCTGATAAGGTGTGAGCTCCAACTGAAGCCTTTCCCACACTCAGAGCACATGTAGGGTCTCTCTCCTCTGTGGATTCCCTGATGTGTGAAAAGGTCTGAGCTCTCATTGAAGCTTTTCCCACACTCATGCCATGTGTAACGTGTCTCTTCCAAGTTGATTCTCTCGTGTGTAATAAGGTCTGAGAGGCTACTTAAGTTTTCCTCTGGACTCTGCTGAGTTTCACAGGCTTTTGCTTTTTCTGGGAGTGCACAACTCCCAGAAACATTCCCTTTGGGTCTTCCTGATAACATCCCATGTGGTTCTACTTGCTCAGCATCTTCCTGCTGGGGATTCTCCTCGTTCTCACTCGCCATCCCAACACCTGATGGGAGACAGAGAGAATCCAGACACAGGTCACTCCCTGTGCCTGAGAAAAAGGAAATCTCAGAGACAGGAATTTAAAAAGGGATGAACAAACCAAAATATGTGCGGGAGAGATCAAACCTATCAGGAGCTCGTTTTGGTCTGCATCTCACCAGAACATGCAGGGGAAAGCGGGATCAGGTAGGGATCTGCTGCCAGTTGTTAGTCAGGATAGGTGGGAAGCCATGAGTGACATCTGCCTAATGATTCCACATTTGAAGGGAACAATCCTGAACTTGGCGAGCTCACAAAGTCTTTGTAGGGCATCCCAAATGTTTCCTGTATTCATGGAGAGTTTCTGAGTTGGTTTAACCAAGCCCTCACCTGTGCAGGCAGCTCTTGGGAGCATTTCTTTCTCAGAGCCCTGGAGGTCTGGGACCCACAGCTCTTCCCCTCGTTCCAGCTGCGAGATCACATCAGGTTTGGAATTTAGAAACCCTACGCCAAGCAAAGAAAACAAGGGAGGTCAGTGGAATTTGTGGGATACTTGTCACAAAGAATAGTCCACGGTTTTAACCCCAGCTCATTTTTAAGCAGTAACGTCCCAAGGCCGGCTTCCTTGGCTCAAAGTGGCAGGAGAGTTATTATTATAAATCATATGCATTACCTTAGTGCCTAAGGACCAGCTAACAGTGGGTCCCCATTGTGCTAGGCAAAGTACAAACACAGAATAGTAGATGGCCCATGCCCTAAACGATTTACAATCTAACTAGACAAGACAAGCACAGGATGGGGGAAGGGGTAGAACCACCAGATAAAGAAACAGATCTTAAGATGCTTAAAGAAAATTTAATTTGATAGCATCCTGTCTGGCAAGAAATCACTTATCAATGGTTGTGGTACCCTCATTTCTGTATTGTTTTATCTTTATGTCCACCACTTTTCTGGTTCTCTAATTGTTTCTGCCTGCGGTATAATTAATTTTGCTGGGTGTAAGTTAATTAGGGTAGTAGGATATAATTGGTTAGGTAATTATGTTACAGTATGTTAGGACTGGTTAGTTACATTTCAGTAAAATGATTGGTTGAGGTGTAGCTGGGAATATGACTATATAAACTGGGGTCAAACAGGAGGGGGAAGGGAAATTGGAATCAGGTTTATTAATGAGGGGATTGGGAACAGGGACACAGGCAAGGCTCTGCGGCCTCAGAGCTGGGAACGGGACACTGGGGAAACAGACTCTCTGGGCGTATAGCGATAAGCCCGACTGGTGGGAAGGGCTTCGGAATCTGCTTGCTTGGAAATAACCCCAATAAACATTGCACTATCTGCCCTTCGGACTCCTGGTCTTTTGCTGCTTGCTGTCTGCGGGACACGAGCCAGGGAAGTGGGCGGGGGAAGGGAAAGCCCTCTAACAAAACTGACACGACCGGATAACCCAGAGGTGAGCCTTAGAGGAAGGTTTTAATGCACTTTGTAACTGATGAGGGATTCCCACGAGGACTGAGGAGGGTGCGATGGTCAATACACATTTAGATCCTTTTCTTGTTTTATATCTTTTTCCCATAAGGCTGAACCTCTGGCGCAGTGTCATGGATGCACAGGATCTGTGCGATGCCCTGGCTTTTAAACAGTCCTTGGGAGGTGCCCCTGGAGTGCGCTGGACCCCCAAGGGGTCCCACTCTTCCACAAGGAGAGACCATGTCGCTTCAACACTTGAGACTGAGCCTCTGGATTCAACACTCCTATTTCAACCTGTGAGCTCTGCCAGCAGGTCCAGCTGAACGACCCTCCTGTTCAGAGACTGCTCCTCAGTCATGCTTCAATGCACCTCAGCAAGTTTTTGCTGTGACACTGGGCAGACTGTTAAAATATAGCAGGGTTTATTAGTCAACTGAAACACAGCATTAGAAAGGCTTTAGATTAGGACAGAGAAGCAAAGACGACAATATAGTCCATATTGGCCAAAGCTCTTGAGCCACGCTGCTGTTAAAAAGAGTTTTGTTTCCTTTCACTTTGCCTGTCCGTTTGTCTGCGCTCCGGTAGAGCTCCCTGTGTCTGCAAACCCAGTTCTTCCTGCTCCCAAGCACATCATGAGTCCATGTGTGCTTCACTCAGCGAAGGGGAGATCCTGCCATGGACAGGGGACAATTATTCCCTTGTCTCTGTCGGGTATTCCATTGATGTAGGTTGGTCCCAGCCTGTCCTTAATGACCCATTCATATCACCCCGTGACAGCTCCGTGACAAAACACTTCATGTCTCCTCCTCTTTCTAATCATGGCAACACCAACCCCAGAGGGAAACTGAGGTGTGTATTGGCATCACCAAAACTCCCACCTCTCTCACACACACGCTGCTCACAGCCCCTGGAGAGAAAGCAAACCACGGGAACTGGAGGTCAGTCCAGTGAACACAGTGGAGGACAAGCTGCAACCCTCACACCCTGGTCAAACAGGAGAGGCAGGTGGGTTCCCACCCACAGAGAGGGGCTGGCTAGAGGCCTGATACCTGAGAGGCCATTGCTTGAGCAGACCATGGAGGCAGGTCAAAGGCTTCGCTACCCCAGAACTGTGACATCGCAAAAGCAGATTTGGGGGAATTAGGAAACCGAGTGACTCAGGTGTAATGGGAGGGAGAATTAAACTCCCCCAGTGTGCGGAGAAGGCTGGGGAATTAAACACTAAAATTCAGGAGCAACAGCCCCTAATTCTTCCAGAAAAGGAGACTGTAAGAAACAAGAACTGGGCCACGCAAGCTCCGGAGGGACAGGCTCAGAGATCCAAGGAGGGAAGCCAACTTGAGGCTGCTGCAGATGGTGAGAGGGGGGACAAGACTCTCCAGACTTTCACTCCTGTTGACCCCGACCTGATTTTATCATCTATGACCACCATGTCTTGGGGGCAATTTTATACTCGCTAGAGGGAAAATGTCATGATCAGAGTATTGCTTATTAGCTTGGAACATGCGTGGAGGGGCAAGGAGGCGATGCAGGTCTACACTACAGCCGGGATCGACGCTCTGAGATCGATCCACCCATGGTCGATTTAGCGGGTGTAGTAAACACTCGCTAAATCGAATGCAGATCACTCTCCAGTCGCCCCCTGTACTCTATCCAGATTAGAAGAGTAAAGTAAGTTGACCTCCTGCAGCGTACGCCCTGTGGTAACGCGATCTAAGGTACGCTGACTCCAGCTACTTTATTCATGTAGCTGGAGTTGCGCAGCGTAGGTCAACTGACTGCAGTAGTATAAACATAGCCAAAGCTTGCTACAGTTAAGGGCCATATATTAGGTGGAGGCTTTGTGGGAGTAGCTATGCTGAAGTCTGGGATTTATCTGAATAGGCCTAAGGAGAGAATCCCAAGTCAGATATTTTGCACCCTGATTTTGAAAGACTAACGAGTAACCACAAACAGGTGCAATACGCCACAGGATTCTGAAAGCGGAGGTGGGCTTTAACAATTAGGTTGCTATGCAGTATCTCAGCAGTTGGACGCATTCATATATTGGAATTATTAATAAGTAAGTGATGTAAATCATAAGAACATAAGAACATAAGAAAGGCCGTACCGGGTCAGACCAAAGGTCCATCTAGCCCAGTATCTGTCTACCAACAGTGGCCAATGCCAGGTGCCCCTGAGGGAGTGAACCTAACAGGCAATGATCAAATGATCTCTCTCCTGCCATCCATCTCCATCCTCTGACGAACAGAGGCTAGGGACACCATTCTTACCCATCCTGGCTAATAGCCATTTATGGACTTAGCCACCATGAATTTATCCAGTCCCCTTTTAAACATTGTTATAGTCCTAGCCTTCACAACCTCCTCAGGTAAGGAGTTCCACAAGTTGACTGTGCGCTGCGTGAAGAAGAACTTCCTTTTATTTGTTTTAAACCTGCTGCCTATTAATTTCATTTGGTGACCCCTAGTTCTTGTATTATGTGAATAAGTAAATAACTTTTCCTTATCCACTTTCTCAACATCACTCATGATTTTATATACCTCTATCATGTCCCCCCTTAGTCTTCTCTTTTCCAAACTGAAGAGTCCTAGCCTCTTTAATCTTTCCTCATATGGGACCTTCTCTAAACCCCTAATCATTTTAGTTGCTCTTTTCTGAACCTTTTCTAGTGCTAGAATATCTTTTTGAGGTGAGGAGACCACATCTGTACACAGTATTCGAGATGCGGCGTACCATGGATTTATATAAGGGCAATAATATATTCTCAGTCTTATTCTCTATCCCCTTTTTAATGATTCCTAACATCCTGTTTGCTTTTTGACCGCCTCTGCACACTGCGTGGACATCTTCAGAGAACTATCCACGATAACTCCAAGATCTTTTTCCTGACTCGTTGTAGCTAAATTAGCCCCCATCATGTTGTATGTATAGTTGGGGTTATTTTTTCCAATGTGCATTACTTTACATTTATCCACATTAAATTTCATTTGCCATTTTGTTGCCCAATCACTTAGTTTTGTGAGATCTTTTTGAAGTTCTTCACAATCTGCTTTGGTCTTAACTATCTTGAGTAGTTTAGTATCATCTGCAAACTTTGCCACCTCACTGTTTACCCCTTTCTCCAGATCATTTATGAATAAATTGAATAGGATTGGTCCTAGGACTGACCCTTGGGGAACACCACTAGTTACCCCTCTCCATTCTGAGAATTTACCATTAATTCCTACCCTTTGTTCCCTGTCCTTTAACCAGTTCTCAATCCATGAAAGGACCTTTCCTTTTATCCCATGACAGCTTAATTTACGTAAAATCGTGAGTATTAATGCTTGATGCCTGGGTAGCGGCCCTGCAATGGGAGGGAGGAATGCAGCAAGGACTCAGAATCAGTGGTCAGGGTCGCTGTGCATAGAGATGGGGAGGTTATATGAGGAGAGGGGTAATAAGTGGGAGAGGGAGGTTAAAAGTTAAAATAATATTTGGGGGAAAATGCGTAATGAAGCAAAACTGAACAGAAATAAAACCGGAGTGTAGGCTCTAAAGCTTGGGTACATAAGAACATAAGAACGGCCGTACCAGGTCAGACCAAAGGTCCATCTAGCCCAGTATCTGTCTACCGACAGTGGCCAATGCCAGGTGCCCCAGAGGGAGTGAACCTAACAGGCAATGATCAAGTGATCTTCCTCCTGCCATCCATCTCCATCCTCTGACGAACAGAAGCTAGGGACACCATTCTTACCCATCCTGGCTAATAGCCATTTATGGACTTAGCCACCATGAATTTATCCAGTTCCCTTTTAAACATTGTTATAGTCCTAGCCTTCACAACCTCCTCAGGTAAGGAGTTCCACAAGTTGACTGTGCGCTGCGTGAAGAAGAACTTCCTTTTATTTGTTTTAAACCTGCTGCCTATTAATTTCATTTGGTGACCCCTAGTTCTCGTATTATGGGAATAAGTAAATAACTTCTCCTTATTCACTTTCTCAACATCACTCATGATTTTATATACCTCTATCATATCCCCCCTTAGTCTCTCTTTTCCAAGCTGAAGAGTCCTAGCCTCTTTAATCTTTCCTCGTATGGGACCCTCTCCAAACCCCTAATCATTTTAGTTGCCCTTTTCTGAACCTTTTCTAGTGCTAGAATATCTTTTTTGAGGTGAGGAGACCACATCTGTACACAGTATTCGAGATGTGGGTGTACCATGGATTTATATAAGGGCAATACTATATTCTCCGTCTTGTTCTCTATCCCCTTTTTAATGATTCCTAACATCCTGTTTGCTTTTTTGATCGCCTCTGCACACTGCGTGGACATCTTCAGAGAACTATCCACAATGACTCCAAGATCTTTTTCCTGACTCGTTGTAGCTAAATTAGCCCCCATCATATTGTATGTATAGTTGGGGTTATTTTTTCCAATGTGCATTACTTTAAATTTATCCACATTAAATTTCATTTGCCATTTTGTTGCCCAATCACTTAGTTTTGTGAGATCTTTTTGAAGTTCTTTACAATTTGCTTTGGTCTTAACTATCTTGAGCAGTTTAGTATCATCTGCAAACTTTGCCACCTCACTGTTTACCCCTTCCTCCAGATCATTTATGAATAAATTGAATAGGATTGGTCCTAGGACTGACCCTTGGGGAACACCACTAGTTACCCCTCTCCATTCTGAGAATTTACCATTAATTCCTACCCTTTGTTCCCTGTTTTTTAACCAGTTCTCAATCCATGAAAGGGTAGGGATTCGGGGTTAAAGATCTGGGATTCCTCACAGCTCCAGATCCCTAAACCTCTCCTCCCCTCCACTGACCCATCCAGCCCACTTCCTGGTTGCCCTTCCTCCACACTCCTCTCCCCTTCATCCCATTACTCTCAGCCGACACCACCTCCCAGCACCTTGGGAACATCTTGTGTTCCCTCCTCATCTCTCACTACCTCATCCCTCCCTGCTGCTTCTTAGCTCTAATCCTGCACACACTCTCCCCATGTCCTGGCACCCCAGAATTATCTACTCCCCCCTTCTTTTCCTCTCCCACAACTCTGTTCTCCCTTCACCCGTGGGGTCCTGAATGACAACATTATACGCTCTCCTCATCTGCCTGTCACACAAGCCAGGCATGAGTCATACACCTATTTACTTTAGAATTCTACAGTCAGCATATTTTCCTATTAAAATGAGGAAAAGGCATGAAAGCTACAGTAATTAATGTAGTTGCTAATGTAGCCAATAAGGATGCATTCAATGCAATTTTAAAATGACTAACGGCACCAAAAAGGCACATGTCCAAAAATGATACTTATGTATGGGAAATAAGGCAAAAAACGGGGGCAAGGAAACTTGTATGACAAATAAAGGTATAAAGTTATTACTACTCGGGTTCTTTAGACCCCCCACAGCTTCTAATAACCCAGGGGACAAGACTCCTCACCCAGCGAGGTCACGTTCTCATAGTTCTCCTGCATGACGTCTCTGCAGAGAGCTCTCTGAGTGGGGTCCAGCAGAGCCCCCTCTTCCCTGGTGAAACACACAGCCACCTCCTCGAAGGTCACCGGCCCCTGAAAGAGCAAGAGTCCAACACTCAGTACCTGCTGCCCCACTCACAGTCCCATTACTCACAGAACAGCAGCACCAGGTAAATGGAAGCTCCGCGAGGCACATGTTAACAGAGTCCCACCCCACCTTGTCTAGAGCATCCAGGAGGCATCAGAGGGTAGAAAGAGAGAACCTTTGTGTCTCCCAGCTGACAGACGGAGGCAGGGTCTTCACATTTATCACATACCTACTAGCCAGAGCTTGATATAGGGGATGGGGCTGTCTCTGGATCCTGCTGGTGTCTCCCTGGTAGGAATCCCAACACTCTCCAAATAAAATATATGGAAGAAAGGGGAAGTCAATAGTAAAGAATATAAGTTAGAAAGTGAGAATTGTAGAAAGTTGGTAAGGGAAGCTATCGGAAATCAATGATCAACCAATGAAAAGAAGAAGGAAGTTTTAAAAAGTATATTAAGTACAAAATTAATCCTAACAATGGTAATGGTAAATTACTAGACGGAAATGGCAGAATTATCAACAATCATGCAGAACAGGTAAAGTGTTCAATAAATATTTCTCTCCTGGATTTGGAGAAAAACAGATGATGTAACTCATATCATAAGGTGTTGATGCTGACAGTCTTTCCATTCCAACAGTAACTCACGAGGACATTACACAGCAGCTGTTAAAGTTAGATGTGTTTAAATCAGTGGGTCCAGATAACTAGTGTTTTGAAAGACCTGGTGGAGGAACGTGGTGGACTGTTAATGTTGATTTTAATTAGGACTTGGAACACTGGGGAAATTCCATAAGACTGGAATAAAGCTCATGCTGTGCCAATATTTAAAAACTATTAAAAGAGATGATGCAGTTAATTACAAGAGTGTTAGTCTGAAATCGATACTGGGCAAGAGAATGGAGCAGCCAATACTGGATTTCATTAATAAAGAATTAAAGAAGGGTAATATAATTAGTACCCATTAGAAAGGTTTAGACACAATAGATCAGTGATCCCCAACGTGGTTCCCGTGGGCACCATGGTGCCCGCCAGGGCATTTATGTGTGCCCGCCTAGTGCCCAGCAGGGGAGAAAAGCCTCCTGGAGACAGAGTACTCCAGGGCTGCAGGCACCAGTGTTCTCTGTTCTCCCGGCTTCTCTCTGCACTGCCCAGAACTAGCACCAAAAAAACCCAAAACACATCATGCAGAACAGGTAAAGTGTTCAATAAATATTTCTCTCCTGGATTTGGAGAAAAACAGATGATGTAACTCATATCATAAGATGTTGATGCTGACAGTCTTTCCATTCCAACAGTAACCCAAATCACTCCGACTCTGCAGAATGGACGCCCCGTAGCATGTGCTGCTCCAGGCACGTGCTTGTTCCACTGGTGCCTGGAGCCGGCCCTGTATGTGAGTAATTGTTGGCGCCCGCCACACTCTTCTGAAAACATGAATGTGCTACTGGCCACAAAAAGGTTGGGGATCACTGCAATAGATCCTATCAACCTAACTGGATATTCTTATTGGATGAGATCAAAAGTTTGGTTGCAGCTAATAGTACTGATGTAATATACCTAGACTTCTGTAAGGGATATGGGTTGGTTCAGCACGATATTTTGACTAGAAAAATACAAAATACACACAGCATACATTAAATAGCTTAAAAGCAGGGATTTTAAATAGGGAACCATGGTCGAGTGGATTTCTTTCTAGCGGGTTCCCGCAAGGATTGTTCTTGGTCCTGTGCTATTTGACATTCTTATCAATGACCTAGAAGAAAATATAAAATCATCACTGATAAAGTTTGCAGTTGCCACAGATTGGGGGTGGTGGTAACTACTGAAGTGTCAGTAGATTCAGGTTCCGGCAGTAGGAGTCTGGGAAGTTTTCCCAGTCCTGGCTGGAGGGTTATTTCCTGTTCCACAAAGAGAAGAAGTTCCATTTCCAACACCTGTGCCTTGAAATTAGGACCTACCTGACACTACACCCCATATTCAACATTGTGGTAGGATTATAATATGATTAGGACATAATTATGAGGCATTTTCTACAAGATGAGTCATATGAAGTTGTCACGGAGTGTGGGGGAGCCCAGCCCTGCACCCCTCTTCCTGGGACTCACAGCGACTCTCAGCCAGCCAGTAAAACAGAAGGTTTATTGGACAACATGAACACAGGATACAGCAGAGCTCGTGTTCAGCGCCAAGACCCCTCAATCTGGCCCTTCTGGGGGTTCAGGGTGTCTGGAATCCAGCATGGGTTCCCCTGTAAACCCCCTCACCCAGCTCCTAAACCGAAACTGACTCCACTCAACCCCTTCCCTTTGTCTAGCCCCAGCCAGAGGTGACGACCTCCCCTCCCCCCAGGCCAGGTTCATATTACAGCTGAATACCTGGCTCTCACCTATCAACCACACAAACAGTCCCTACTCCATCACACCTCTCCCCCCTCCGAGACTAACTGAGTGGGGTCACTTTGCCCAGTGACCTGGGGAAGTTCAAGGCCTCCTCTCCGGGACAGCGCATCAGCTATCAGGTTGGCACTTCCCTTCACGTGGACCACGTCCGTGTCATAGTCCTGCAGGAGCAGGCTCCACCTCAGGAGCTTGGCGTTGGCTCCTTTCATCTGGTGCAGCCAGGTCAGGGGAAAGTGGTCGGTGTACACGGTGAAGTGGCGCCCAAAGAGATATGGCTCCAGTTTCTTCAGGGCCCACACCATGGCCAGGCATTCCTTCTCGATGGCCACGTAGTTCTGCTCCCGGGGTAGCAACTTCTTGCTCAGGTACACGATGGGGTGTCTTTCCCCCTTGTCATCCTCCTGCATCAACACCGCCCCTAGGCCCGTGTCTGAGGCGTCGGTAAACACCATAAAGGGCTTGTCAAAGTCTGGGTTTGCCAGAACTGGGCCTTTGAGCAGAGCCTCCTTCAGTGCCTGGAGAGCCTCCTGGCACTGTTCGGTCCAGACCACCTTGTCTGGCTTCCCCTTCTTGCACAGCTCAGTGATGGGGGCGGCTATGGCGCTAAAGTGGGGCACGAACCTTCAATAGTACCCCGCCATCCCAATAAAGGCCTGGACCTGCTTTTTGGTCTGGGGAGCGGGCCAGTCTCTGATCACCTCCACCTTGGCTGGTTCCGGCTTTAGGCAGCCGCTCCCCACCCGATGGCCCAGGTAAGATACTTCCGCCATCCCCACCTTGCACTTCTCAGCCTTTACGGTTAACCCCGCCTCCCGGAGTCGGTCCAGCACTTGTCTAACCTGGAACACGTGGTCCTCCCAGGTCTGGCTGAAGACGCAGATGTCGTCAATATACGCCACAGCAAAACTCTCCATCCCCCTCAGTAGCTGATCCACCAGGCGCTGGAAGGTGGCCGGCGCTCCCTTGAGGCCGAAGGGCAGGGTCAGAAACTCATAGAGCCCCAGGGGGGTGATGAAGGCCAATTTCAGCCTGGCATCTGCATCCAGCGGCACTTGCCAGTAGCCCTTTGTAAGATCCATGGCGGTGAGGTACCAAGCGCCTCCCAGCTTGTCTAGGAGCTCGTCAGGCCTTGGCATGGGGTAGGCATCAGATACGGTGATGGCATTGAGCTTTCGATAGTCCACACAGAACCGGGTCGACCCGTCCTTCTTGGGGACCAGCACCACTGGGGAGGCCCAGGGGCTGGCGGACGGCTGGATCACCCCTAAAGCCAGCATGTCCCTGACCTCCCTTTCCAGGTCCTGGGCAGTATTCCCGGTAACCCGAAAAGGGGAGCATCGTATCGGGGTGTGTGACCCAGTCTCCACCCGGTGGACAGTCAAATTGGTGCGCCCAGGCTGGTTGGAAAACAGCTGTCGGTACAGATGCAGCACCCCTCTGATCTCAGCATGCTGGGCTGGGGTCAGCTGATCAGAGAGGGGAATCGCCTCCAGGGGGGAACCAGCCTTTGTCCCTGGGAATAGATCCACTAGAGGGTCATCTCCCAGCTCCTCCCAGTGCCCACACACGGCCAACACCATATTCCCCCTGTCATAGTATGGCTTCATCATATTCACATGGTACACCCGGTGGTGATGAGCCCAGTTCGACAGCTCCACCACATAGTTTACCTCATTTAGTTGCTTGACAACCTTGAAGGGCCCTTCCCAGGCAGCTTGGAGTTTGTTTTTCCTCACGGGGATGAGAACCATCACTTGGTCCCCGGTGGCGAAGGCGCGGGCCCGCGCCGTGCGGTCGTAGTGGATCACAAGCTAAATATGAGTCAACAGTGTTGCAAAAAAAGCAAGTATCATTTTGGGATGTTTTAGTGGGAGTATTGTAAGCAAGACACGAGAAGTAATTCTTCCGCTCTATTCTGCACTGATTAGGCCTCAACTGGAGAAGAGTGTCCAGTTCTGGGCACCACATTTCAGGAAAGATGTTGATAGTCCAGAGAAGAGCAACAAAAATGATGAAAGGTCTAGAAAACATGACCTATGAGGGAAGATTGAAAACATTGGGTTTGTTTAGTCCAGAGAAGAGAAGCCTGAGAGGGGACATGATCACAGTTTTCAAGTACATAAAAGGTTGTTACAAGGAGGAGGGAGAAAAATTGTTCTTCTTAACCTCTGAGGACAGGACAAGAAGCAATGGGCTTAAATTGCAGCAAGGAAGGTTTAGGTTGGACATTAGGAAAAACTTCCTAACTGTCAGAGTGGTTAAGCACTGGAATAAATTGCCTAGGGAGATTGTGGAATCTCCATCATTGGGGATTTTTAAGAGCAGGCTGGACAAACACCTGTCAGGGATGGTCTAGATAATACTTAGTCCTACCTTGAGTGCAGGGGACTGGACTGGCGACCTCTCAAGGTCCCTTCCAGTTCTGTGATTCTATAAACCAAAGGCCAGAGAAGAGCAGGATCAAAGGAGTCACTCTGAGGATTCTCCCTGTCATTGTCCCCAAGGCAGCTGTCTCAGGTGTTGTGGAAAATTAGCCACACAGTTGATTTTAGATCAGACAGCCTGAGGCACCTTTATTGTTATACAAGCATGCATGCAGGGAGGGACAGTGTGGCCCCATGCAAGGGGTGGCTGCCTTGTCTTCAACAGATTTCACCAAGCTTATAAAGGCTAAAACCACAAATCATTACTTACTAAATTTCCCTTATTTGGGATTATCAATGGAAAATTAAGCAAGCTAGCTCAGTACTTTTCCATATTTGGTTTTTCCTGTGATTGTTCTTTGGCAGTTTTCGTTGGTGGTCTGCCTGCCTTAAGACCCCTCCTTTGCGGTTGCATTGGATAAGGCTCTTGTCGCATTCTGGCTGAGCTGGCACATATGGGCCCTCTTTGTTCCTTTCCTCAGTTCCTCTTTCTCTGGTCTCTTCCCCCCCCCCCCCCCCCATGCCCCTTGTACAGACAAACAAGTTTTGCAGAAGTTTCAACCTTTGTTCTTACATAGCAATTGTTCTAGCTACAGGCCTTGGGCCTGCGAGGCAAGGGGGGTTAAGGTACGCTCAAAATTCTGGGCCTATAAGCAGGGTGGGGGGATATTTTCCCTATCACAGGTTTACAAAGTTGTTGGATGGTCCAGCCTTTATACAGTCTCTCCTGGCAGTGCCCCTTTCATGGGCTGGGCCTAGGTTTAGCTTTTGGCAAGTGTGACCCCAGGGGCTCTGAGACTGGGCCTTCTTGCCACAGCACATCTTGTTTCTTTCTGTGGTTCCCCACTGAGTCCAAATGAGTAGATACTCCTGACAGTGACTGCAAACATAAGAACGGCCCACTGCATCAGAGCACTGGTCCATCTAGCTCAGTGGCCAATGCCAGGTGCTTCAGAGGGAATGAACAGAACAGGGGATCATCAAGTGATCCCCCCCGTCGCCCATTCCCAGCTTCTGGCAAACAGAGGCTAGACACACCATTCCTGCCCAGCCTGCCTGTGACACTGGCAGATGAGGTGTTAGCTCTTGCAAAAGCCCCCATGTCTTCACTGAACAGGGACAAACACATAGCTGGAATCAGTCTGACTCACCTGTGTTAGTATTGTTAAAACAGGTATTAGAATGACAAGAATATGTTTAGACTTTAATGAATGCTTTATTGAGTTGCTGCCAGGGTAAATATCTGACTAGCTGCATTGTGAGCCTCTGTGGCTCTGTAAATCACCAGACAGGAGAGAGACTTTACCTAGGGGAAGTGCTGATTGGCAACAGAATGCATTACACCCTGCCTGGCAGGAAAGGTTCATCAAATCCAGATAGAGTATTACGGGATGTTAAAGATGACAAAAGATTGTTGTTGTGCTCTTGACTTCCCATTAGTTGAGTTTCCAGCTCAGAGCACATGGCAGTAAGGGGATAAAAAACCCCACACAAAAGGAACTGCTTATCTGTATGCTGCTTGGACTCTGGGGGGCAAAGTGTCTAGGCATCAGCAAGAGATCCCCAGCTGACTAGCCTGGATTAGTCCTAAGGAAGATATAGAGCTTGCTTATTATAGAACGGGAGTCAGCAACCTGTCAGAAGTGCTGTGCTGCGTCTTCATTTATTCACTCTAATTTAAGGTTTCACGTGCCAGTCATACATTTTAAAGCTTTTAGAAGGTCTCTATTAGTCTATAATATATAACTAAACTACTGTTGTATGTAAAGTAAATAAGGTTTTTAAAATGTGTAAGAAGCGTCATTTAAAATTAAATTAAATGCAGATCCCCCTGGACTGGTGGCCAGGACCCAGGCAGTGTGAGTGCCACTGAAAATCAGCTCGTGTGCCGCCTTCGGCACATGTGCCATAAGTTGCCTACCCCTGTTATAGAAGCTTCTATTATCTTTTCAAATTTAAGACTGAACTTGTCTGCACCTATATGATCACCTGCTTTAACTTGGTAAACAACTCTCATTTCCTTTTAAATAAATCATAATACAGGTTATTACAGAACTGGCTAGAAACATTGTCTTTGTTGTGAGATCTAAGATTCAATTGACCTAAGTAAGTAACTGGTCCTTTGGGATGTCAGGCTTGACAAACCCCTGGCCAGGATGATTTAGTTGAGGATTGGTCTTGCTTTGAGCAGGGGGTTGGACTAGATACCTCCTGAGATCTCTTCCAACCCTGACATTCTATGACTGGCAGTAACCTGAACATTGCTGTGATTTGTGGTGTAAGGCGGTGGTTCTCAACCAGGGGTCTGGGGCCCGCTGGGGGGACACTAGCAGGTTTCGGGGGGCCACCAAGCAAGACCACCATTGGACTCGCTGAGGCCCAGGGCAGAAAACTGAAGTCCCAGCGCATGGGGCAGAAGTCCAGGGCACTGAGTCCCACACCCCAGGCTGAAGCCAAAGTCTAAGCAATGTAGATTTGTGGGGTCCCTGTGGCATGGTACCCCGAGAGGGGAAGAAAGTGCCCCAAGGCCTCAGCCAGAGGGTTGAGCCCTGACACACGACTGGCTCAGAGGGTCTCTGCCAGTCAGGAAGGGGGAGCAGCGAGGGAAGCCTGGCAACTGATGGTTGGAGGGGTGAAGAGGTTTGGGGTATGGTGGGGGAAGAAGCGTCTGGGACTGGATAACCTGGGGCTGGACAGTCTCCATAGGGACACTTGCTCCTCCTGTGCCCTTTCCACACCCTCTTGCGAGTCGAGAATGACCACCCTGTCCCCACCCCCAGCGACAGCCGTGTCTCAGGACTCTCCCAAGCTGCACCCACTAACTCTCTTCCCATTTGGGGTATAGCTTGGGGCAATAATTTCCCACCAAGATGAACCCAGCTGGCTGCTGCCTGTTCTGGTGCGACAGGGTGGGTGAAAGGTAGAACTGCAGCACTTCTCAGGCAGAATTTATTTTCTTCGTGCAAAAAAAAAAAAAATTCTGCACTGGACGTGAATTCTGTGCGTATGCAGTGGCCCAGAATTCCCACATGAGTAACTCACACCCGGCACAAACATAACCTGCTCATTCCCATCTCTTCTCCCTATGCGTCGAGTCCCAGAGCTGCTGCTGTCATTAATGCACACAGGCTTTCACTCCCGTCCGTGCTGGCACGACCCAATCCAGTGACAGGACTGAACCCTTATTCTCCCATCACATGGGACAGTCTCAGCTGAGGGAGGCTGAGAGTGGGAGGGGGTTCAAAGAGAAAAGAGTTGTTGTAGCCATATTGGTCCCAAGATATCAAAGAGAGGGATTTTAATTGGTTCTAAAAGAAATGACCTCACCTACCTTGTCTCTCCAAGAGATCTGAAAGTGGCAGAAGGAGACAAACAGGAAGACAGAGCTCAGGACTCTAAGTCAAACATTTTCAAGCCCCTGGAAGAAACTACATTTCCCTTCTGCCCCTGGGTATGTTTGTGTCCTATATGAGGAACGACCCCATTCCTCTCACAGCAGCAAGGGGGAGACTGTAGCCAGCCCCAGATGGTCCTTCCCCAGCCTGGTATGTATTGTGAGGAAATGTGTGTGTGGTGGGTGCCTGGGCTGGGTACAGCAAAATCGATCTGCAGACTGGAAAGTCAGGGCAACTTCAGCACAGCTTGGGGGCAGGGGTAGCAGTTCTGGAGCTGGGCCTCTGCCCCCACAGGTCCCATGGCAGATGGCTCTGGCAGCATCAAGTGGGTCCATCACGGCAGGGAAAGGTTGGGGTAGTGTCTGAAATCGGGGTGAGGATTGCAGGGGAGGGGGTCCATGCCCAGGAATGGGGAGGGGGTCCATGCCCAGGAATGGGGGAGGGAATTCACCTCCCCACCCCTCTGCAGAGCCCAGGAACTAGGGATTTATCCAGCAAAGTGAATTTCACTCTGGGTGACTTTGAGCTGGCCACAGAAAGATCCTTGTGTTTTAGGCTCCACACTGGCCCCAGGAGTTTACTAGTACTCCCTCCCCAGACTGCCGGGGGCAGCCAGGGATAATTAGTGGGTTATGGGAATTAGAAGATGAAAACTCACTAAGAACAATGATATTTGTGTGTTTATTATTAAATCCCCAGACACCCACCAATCCCCGTCCTCCTTCCCATGAGCTATAAATATCTAAGGGACTCAGCTATTGATCCTGCAGCCAGTTCCTGCCCTTCCCCACTTTCTAAAGCAGCACTTTTAAGAACAGGCCAGGGAAACATGCAAATACTTTGAACCAAATTCCAGAAGCTGCTGAGCATGGACAAGTTACAATGAAACCAAGGTTCCATCTCTCCAAGGACCTGGCCCCTAGTGCAAAATAACAGACACTCCCCAGAAATATGAAACAGCAACTTCATAACTGATAGATTATTATCTATTAACTTCTGGGAATTACCCCAAAAAAACCCCAAAAAACAAAACAAAACAAAAAAACCCTAATGACGGTGTTATCCTGAGGAAAAGATTTCATGTGTCTTTAGATCATACCGATTTGTATTCTGGAATTTTATACAATAAAATGCCTAATTCGTAGCCCTATGGCAATTGCCTGATGTCACTACAGAGCAGAATTAAGGCTGGTGCCTTAGTTGTGAATTTCCATCCCCTAGCATATTGCAATTGCTGTTAAGTGGGTTTGACAAAATTCATTTTGTCTATTTCTTACTTTTAATTTCAATTGATAGCGATATTTATTTTTAAGCCCTTTTATCAATGTTTACAATTTCAATGTTCAGAGCTGTGGGAAGTTATGGGGGTCATCAGACAACAATTATTTAATTACAGTAACTTTTGAGATTCCAAAAGCCAAATCATAGAACTGTTCAAAGAGAAATTGTCAATGTCACATGCAAAATATACAGTGTAAATATCCTTAAATCAAACTGGACTTTCTCCAGAAGCATTTCTGTATATTACCTATATAAATATTTTTTCATCTGTGTGTGCGTACAGTGAAATCAACATTTACTGCAATTTATTCATAAAAATCCAATCCTTTCGAGCATAATTTTAAGTAATGACGTACTTGAATTCTTTCACTTCCTAGACTGGAATGTTTCATTTCAGGATAATTACACCCTCCCTGTGATGTATTTCACTCTCAGTACTGTAACCCCCTCGTGATATAGCTCCTGTCTGGGAGCTCTGCTGAGGCGAGTGACATTATGATCAGATGATGACACTCTGACACATGAGAAGAGACACATGGGGGAGGGTGGAGGATGAGGTAACATGGAGGCTTCCAGAGTTGAACGTGGCCGTAAGAGCAAACGCCCTCTCAGCCTCTCCTCTCTCCCACCTCCCAGAGTCAGTAATTCTGAGAAATCTTTCCCTGAAATCTAAATAGCCCCAGTATGAGAGACAGTGATTAACGCAGGTACCTTAGGGGCTGCAGGGCCAACCCCCTGCCTGGACGAGGAGGGTGAAGAATTGCAGTAGAAATGGGTTAAGGCTGGGAGAGGGCACAGCTGATGTGGGACTGGGAGCTGAGTTGACCAAGAGGCCAGAACCCATGGGCGGGGCGGGGGGGGGAGGGAGGGAGGAGAAGAAGTCAACAGGACTGGGTAGAGGCATTTCAGTGTATTTTCCCCATTAACCATTCTGCCATGTATTTAATTTCAAAAACTTTTCATTCACATCTAAACACCTTGGAGCTAAGCTGGGTTGATGCATTTCCACTTACAGTGGTACAGTTTTAATCAGGTGTTTAATCAGATGCTCATGCAGCACAAAGCAGTCAATAATGGGTGTGCTTTCATGAACTGACTTGTCTGTGTGCTGTGCATCGCTTTGAAAAAAAGATGGTGTGAACGACTGTCAAAATTTTAGGCATTAAGAAATGGTAAGTAGGTGTCAGTTCCTTTCTCATGCGTTTCTCTCATAATTTTAGTGTCAGTTTTGAATCAGTATTAATACCATGTTGTTTTAACAGCAGTAGGGTCCATTTGTATAATTGTTTGGAAGATTTCATTGGATATTGTGACCTAGCCGTCTTCACCTTTTCTTTTGAGATTCCTAAATATAACCCAGCGCACCACTCCTGACAGACTGCAAGCCCTGGCCGGTGACATGCCCCTTAGAGAGCAAACACCTGACGAGTCCTTTCGCCCTAAAACGTGGATTTGGCTCTGACATTGCTTTATCCGCCCCACCAGAAAATGCTGTAGGTAACCAGGTAATTACAGCCGACCTTCACTAGGTACCGTTCTACTAGCTATGGGCCAACATTCAAATGGTTCTGTTTGTTTATCTATCATTCTGCTTTGCAATTCTTAGATCCCATTTAAAAACTGGAACTGAAATAACCAAAGCAAGTTAAGAAGGGAGTGACATCGGGCACAGGTGGGTGTAAAACAATAAAGGGAAAGAACTGACTATGGGAAAACGAACATCGCAAACTATCAGAGCCCCAGACCCCCGCCCAACTGAACCCACCCCAGCCAGGCATATCAAGCTGGGCCCCTGAAAAATCGCCCAGCCCGTCTGGCAGCGAATGCTGCGTGTTCCAGACGGAGCTATGGTGTGTGCGTCTGCTCTGCTGACGTGCTGCTTTGGTACGGAAGGCACCACGGCCACAGGGAGCAGAGACATGGACTCCTACAAAACAAAATCCCAGATACACCTCCAATGCCGCCTCCCCACTGTCTGCCATCTCCTCCCCCACCGCCACATGGCCATTCTCAGCCCATTGCTAACAGTTCCTTCCAGCCTTCAGCACTATAAATAAATAAAACGTGGTGTTACGAAAGGTAGATGGTGCCAGAGAAACCTGATCTGGATGTCAGTAAGGCATTTGATACAGTTCCACATGGGAAACTAGTTGTTAAATTGGAGAAGATGGGGATTAATATGAGAACTGAAAAGTCAATAAGGAATTGGTTATAGGGGAGTCTACAAGGGGGTCATACTGAACGGCGAGTTGTCAGGCTGGAGGGAGGTTACTAGTGGAGTTCCTCAGATCAGTCTTGGGACCAATCTTATTCAACATTTTTATTAGCGACCTTGGCACAAAAAGTGGGAGTGTGACACAAAACTGGGAGGGATTGCCACTATGGAGGACAAGAAAATCATACCAGAAGAACTGCATGACCTTGAAAGCTGGAGTAATAGAAATGGGATGAAAATTAATATTGCAAAATTATGCACTTAGGGACTATTGACAAGAATTTTTGCAATGACCTGGAGACTTATCAGTTGGAAGTGACAGAGGAGGAGAAAGACCTGGGTGTATTGGTTGATCACAGGGTAATTATGAGCTGCCAATGTGGTGTGGCTGTGAAACAGGCTAATGCAGTCCTAGGATGCATCAGGCGAGGTATTTCCAGTAGACACAGGGAAGGGTTAGTACTTCTGGCCTTAAAGTCTGTGAGTCTATAAACTGTGGCTTGCGTTGCACAGACACTGGTGGAGCTCAGGGCCCCATCGTGCTGAGTATGGCAGAGACCCTGACTGAGATCAGCACCCGCATTGTGCTGGGCACTGCAGACAGAGAGGGACATTCCTTGCCCCAAAGAGATCACAAAGTAGACAATGGGTACAAGGAAAACAGAGAGGCTGTGACTTCCCCAAGGCCACCAAGCAGGTCAGGGACAGAGCCAGGAACAGACCCCGTTAATGCCTTAGCCACATCACCCGCAGCTTGGAAAGGTCCCAGACCCCATTGTATTAGGCTGCAGGAAGAGGTGGTTTATCCATGGATGCACAGGCAGTCCCTGCACACAGCTGGGGGTGGGGGGTGTCCTGGGTCAGGAGAAGTCAGTGTCCAGCCCTGTGGGGCTGTGGTCCTGGCTCATACATCTCACTGCTGCCCCTCCATTACCAGCTGCACTGTTCAGCCAGCCCCAGGCCTCAGAGACATCACTGTCCCCCCACATCCCAAACCTTCAAACTGGGTCATGGTGCACCAGTGCCAATCCGAGTGCACCGGTGTAAATTCTGTCTATACTAAGAGTTTGCACCACTGCCTAAAACCCCAGTGTGGCAGAGCCCTTCAGTGCCCAGACCAGCAGTACGGGGGCACTAGAACTGGGATCTATTTCTAGCTCAGTCAGGGCAGCCTGGGTGACCTTGGACACGTCAATGTTTCACCTCCCAACTTTAGGCTATTGACCCAGCTGCCCACTCACGGGGTCTCCTCTCTCTCCAGAGCTGCTCACCACTCAAATCTGTGGGGGGGGGTCCCCAGAGCTAAGGCAGCTCAGCTCGGGAATAGTCTTACAAGGGGGGCTGTGGAGTCTCTGTCCCTGGAAGTTTCTAAGAGCAGTGTGACGAAGTGGGGCTGTTCTTAATGTTTCCTCTGAATACTGTGTGCGTGCCTCAGTTTCCCCTAGGCATTTCTTAAGTCCCCACTGTGCATAAATGGCCGACACTTTGTATCCTAGCAACAAATGGCTGGGGCCCTTCCCCCTGCAAGGGGATGGCTAAAGGTGAACAGAGAGATCAGGTGACCTCCTGGCCCGGCAAAGAGACAAAGCCCAGAGGGGGAGGGGCTGGAGGGAGTTTCAGTTTGGGAGCTGGCTGGGGACGAGGCGTGAGGGCAGACGTGGGGGTCTGCCTCGCTGGGCCCCAGAATGGACCCGGCTGAGGGGTCTGGTTCTCTGTACCTACAAGCTCTGTTTTAGCCCGTGTTCCTGTCATCGAATAAACCTCTGTGTTACTGGCTGGCTGAGAGTCACGTCTGACTGCAAAGTGGGGGGGCAGGACCCTCTGGCTTCCCCAGGACCCCGCCTGGGCGGACTCGCTGTGGGAAGCGCACGGAGGGGCAGAGGATGCTGAATGCTCCAAGAAGAGACCCAGGAGGTGAAGCCGTGGGAGCTTCTTACCCTGAAGACAGTCTGCTCCGAGGGAGAGGGGGTTCCCCAAAGTCCTGCCTGGCTTCGTGGGGAGCAGTTCCAGAGCATCGCCCGGGGACTCCGTGACAAGCAGGTAGGACAAAGCTCTGTCAGAGAGAATCTACATAGACTTGGTCCTGCCCCCACAGAGAGAGCTGGACTTGATGACATCTTGAGCTCCTGCCCAGCACTATATGTCTCTGATGCTATGAAATAGATACGTATAAAACACAACGTTCAGAGTAAAACCCACAACATGTCAGGCAATTCAGAAAAAAAACAAAACCACAGCATACAATGACAATACAAAGGAAAAGAAAACCACACAATGCTCACTAATACACCCTAGGACCAAATTACACAATGAAAAAGAGCTCAACTCAAACCAGCACGACACAGGCACCAAATACACTGAGGCAAAACAATGCACCATAAAACTATGGAACACAACATGGTGCAGTCACAAATGGCACCATGCAAAACAGCTCAGCATAGAACAGGCACAGCACAAAACAGAAATATTTCAGTGTAGGCCTGGAAGGGATCTTGAGAGGGCGTCTACTCCAGCCTCCTGTGCTGAGGCAGGACCAAGTATCCCTAGATATTCCCAGACTGGTGTATCTCTAACCTGATCTTAGAAACCTCCAGTGAAGGAAATGCCACAGCCTCCCTTGGAAGCCAATGCAAGGCAAACACAGACCCCTTGCTCTCTAGAGAGAAAGGGGGCAGGATGGGAGAGGATAGGGGGGTCCAGAGAACCCCAACCAGACCATCACTGGCAGGCTGGGAATCCTAAAGGGTTCCCCCCACCAAGAGCCCCCAACAGCCAGGGACCACCCCCCCAGGGGACCCCTCACTGGGAATTCAGTCCCTCACTGCCTGCCCAGGATTCCCCTACTGCCTGCCTAGGACCCCACCTGTCCTGCAGCAGGACCTGCCAGGCCGTTTGCCTGGGACCCCCTGATGCTTTACAACGGGACCCCTCCCTCTGCTTGTCTGGCATCCCAACCTAGCGCCTGGCACTCCCCCACCCAGTTCTGTGCATTGGGCATGACTGAGCCCCTGGCACAGCACCAGGCTCCCTGTAACCCCCTGCCCTGCCTCCCCAAGAGATGCCCACCCTCACTGTTCTGCACCAACAAGTCCCCAGTGATACCCACCTCCAGGACCCACAGCCTCAGGGCTGGGCACGTCAGAAACCTCCCCCTAAACCTCCAGAACCCACCAATTTGATTAGGGTACCCCCTGCCCAGTCACCCAGAGGTCTCCCCCTCCCACAATGCCCCTTCAGCTCCAGCTGCAATCTCCCCACACAGACACCCCATCCCCTACCCCAGCAACAGTGTTACCTCACTGTGTCTGCTAAGTGGATAGAAAGTTATCACTGCCCCCTGCTGGCCAGTCACACGGGCAGAGGGATCCCTGGGGGGTGCTGCTTTAACAGGAGAATGGAAGGCCTGGCGGGCAAGAAAGGTCCATGCCCTGTCACTAGCTACATCTTCGCACTGCAGGAAGCAACCCCTCCCAGAGACCATTTGTCATGGGCTTTGAGATACTTCTGGACCCACGCTGCACTCAGAGTGACCTCCTCACCCAGTGCCAGCTGGAGAAAAGGAAAGGGTCCAGCCAACTCTCCTGTTACCAGCTGGGAACCACTGATCCCCCAAACAGGGGGAGGCCTCTGGATTTGATGGGTATTAAATCCGTTTAGAGAGGAAAGTGGAAAATCAGAGGGATTTTATATCAGTTGTTGATACGAGGTAAAATCTGAGTGTTTCACATCAATATTTGATAACTGAATAGAGAGAAAATGGGCAACATTTGCCAACATTTTATATCCATGTTCAGGAATCTGAGAAAAGATGTAAATCTGAGATTTTCTTAGTATTTTATAATTAGAGAGACAGGGAAAAATCTCAGGCCATAGTCAATTAGAAATAGACAATTAGAGAAAAAGTGGGGCATAGGATAATTTTTAGATTTGCAGAGAATACATATCAGAAACTACGCAATTGATAACATAAGAGAAGGGGGAGGGATAGCTCAGTGGTTTGAGCATTGAGCTGATAAACCTGGAGTTGTGAGTTCAATCCTTGAGGGGGCCATTTAGGGAACTGGGATAAAAATCTGGGGATTGCTCTTGCTTTGAGCAGGGGGTTGGACTAGATACCTCCTGAGGTCCCTTCCAATCCTGATAGTCTATGAACACCGCCAAAATCTGAGGGGATTTTATGTTGCTGTTAAATAACTAGAGGGAAAAGGGGGACTGTTGGACTGGATTTTATATTACTATCCAATACATATACAGAAAGTGATGGTTCCTCCCACCCCCACAGGCAGCAGGGAGCCCTGTGAGGAGCTGCTTTAAGAGGGCAAAGGGGGGAGGGGGAGCTGGCAGGTCCCTGGATGAGGGAAGGGGGCAGCAGTGGGGGATGGGCAGGTGGCTGTGGTGGTAGTTGGGGGCAGTAACTGGGAACAGGAAACCCGGGTCCGGGCAGCCCCCACGGGGGACACGTGCCCCTCCCATCCCCCCCCAGCAGAGAACGGGCATCTCACCCCCCCCCCCCACGCCAGGGGCAGCCACGTGCTGGGGACTGACCCAGGGCAACAATTTCCCATCCGAACAAGGACAAATCGCTGCAGGTAAAATGGGGGGGGGGGGCATCGGAGAGATTTTAAATTAACACTTGAGAAGTATGGAGAGACCAGGGCAATATCGGGGGAGATTAGAGAGATGATCATCGGGGGGAATCTCCCTTGATTTTATAGCCACATACGATAACGAGAGAAAGGGGGGCAGGGGCGGCTCTAGGATTTCCGCCGCCTGCCGCCCTCCCGCGGGACGCCGCCTCAAGCACGTGCTTGGCGCGCTGGGGTCTGGAGCCAGCCCTGAAGGGGGGAAGACTTCATAGAATCATAGAATTCAAGATCAGAAGGGACCATTATGATCATCTAGTCTGACCTCCTGCAAGATGCAGGCCACATAAGCCGATCCACCCACTCCTTAGCAAGCGACCCCTACCCCATGCTTCGGAGGAAGGCGAAAAACCTCCAGGGCCATTGCCAATCTTCCCTGGAGGAAAATTCCTTCCCGACCCCAAATATGGCGGTCAGCTGAACCCCGAGCATGCGGGCAAGACTCTCCAGCCAAACCCTCTGGAAAAGGTTATATCATACCATTGACCCATTGTACTATTTACCAGTGTGGCACTTAATTGACCTATTGACTAAGCCCGTTATCATACCATCCCCTCCATAAACTTATCTAGCTTAATCTTAAAGTCATGGAGGTCCTTCGCCCCCACTGTTTCCCTCGGTAGGCTGTTCCAGTATTGCACTCCCCTGATGGTTAGAAACCTTCGTCTAATTTCAAGCCTGAATTTCCTGACTGACAGTTTATATCCGTTCGTCCTCGTGTCCACATTAGCACTGAGCTGAAATAATTCTTCTCCTTCCCTGGTATTTATCCCTCTGATATATTTAAAGAGTGTAATCATATCTCCTCTTATCCTTCTTTTGGTTAAGGAAAACAAACCGAGCTCCTCAAGTCTCCTTTCATACGAAAGGCCTTCCATTCCTCGGATCATTCTAGTGGCCCTTCTTTGTACCTGTTCTAGTTTGAATTCATCCTTCTTAAACATGGGAGACCAAAACTGCACACAATACTCCAAATGAGGTCTCACCAACGCCTTATATAACGGGACTTATCCCTTATCCCTACTAGAAATACCTCGCCTAATGCAACCCAAGACCGCATTAGCTTTTTTAACGGCCACATCACATTGCCTACTCACTATTGAATTTATTGAATTTATTGACAGACTTTGTATGAGGGAGGAAGTGGCACAAACACGGGAGGATTCAGTGAACTTACCCCAACCCAGGGGAGTTTCCTGGCTGCACAAAACAGTTCAAATTACCCGCCCCAATGACCCCCCCCCGTGAAACCCCCAACTCCCCCCCCCGCCCCACCCCTCAACTCCCCCCCCCCCCCCCCGCCCGGATTGTGCCCGTTAGCCCCCCCCAACCCCGCCTCCAGCTGCCTGACCCTCCCCACATCAAATACCTGCTCAGCCCCCGCCCCTGGAACCAGCGCCCAGCGCAACGTTCCGGCTGATACGGGCAGGGGGAAGGGCAGCGGCTGTTACTGAGCATGCGCAGTGCTACGGGGAGCGATTTAATACCCCGCCGGGCCCCGGCTCCATCCCCCCGTTCCCAGCAGGGCCGAGGCGGCTCCGAGGCTTCTTCCAGGTTCCCCGGGGCAGAGTCACGTGCCCGCCCGGGGTCTCTCACTCACCGGCTCACACGGAGGCGGCACCAGCAGCTTTATTCTCCCGCCCCCAGCGGGGCTCGCACGGAGCATGCGCAATTTCAGCTGCTGACCCCTCCCTTACCCGGGCTGGAGAGGGCGGGAACGCCCCGGGGCAGGCTGGGAGATGTAGTTCCGCACTCTCCCTGGAGCGGAAGTGACGTCGTCTGCGGAGGCGGAGCCGGAGCGCGGACGCGTCTGGGTCTCTGCGGTTCTGCCTGGCTCGTGCGGGGCCGTTGGAGCCTCTCCCGGGCCGGAGAAGGGTTTGTGTCGCTGTGCTCTGGGCATGCGCAGATCGCGGCGGGAGAGACCTTCATTAACCCCCCCCTCGCGCCCGGCCCGGCCCCGCCCCCGCTGCGGAGCTGCAGCCTCCAGGTCCCGGCGCGAGCCCGGGGGCGGGGCCGGGCGGTGACTCCGCCCCAGTGTCGGGGGGGATCCCGGCATCTCGCAGCGGGGGTCCCGGGGGGGCTGGGAAAGGGGCGGGGGGGAGAAGTGTCGGTGCAGCCCGGACATGGCCGGGGGGGGGAGCCGGTGACCCCCGAGGAGCGGGGAGAGAAAGGGGGGGGGGGCTGAGATCCCCTCGGATTTACCGCTGCCCCCCCGTGGGGACCCCCCGCCCCTCCCGTCCTGCCCCCTTTCTCCCTAGAGCCACGAGCAGACCCCAGGGTGACCCCCCCTCCCTCAACCCCTGAGAAGTTCCCTGTTCCCCCCCCCCCGATTGTGCCCCATTTTCTCTCCCCTTCGCCAGTGTCCAGCTCTCGCTGGGGCTGGTGGGGCTCTGGGGGTGTCTGGGGCCCCTGGCCAGGGACTCTGGGGACTGGGGGCCAGGGAAGATCTGGCAGGACCCTGGCTGGGGCTGTGGGGGTGTCTGGGGGCCCGGCTGTGGGGTCTGGGCTCTGGGGGGTGTCTGGGGGCTGCTGCTAACCCTGATCCTGCTCCCAGATCAGTTTGTGCCACAATCCTGGCTCCAAGCGCGGCCAGGCAGCCCCCAGCCAGGCCCACTCACCCTGATAACTTTCTATCCACTTATCAAACACTGTCAGGTGAAATCACAGATTTTGCTTTTCTCCCCTCTTGAAAACTGCAGGAACTTCTGGTCCCGCAGGGAATATTCATGCCCCCCCCCAGTCCTTGTCCTAGATCCGGGGGGGTGAGGCAGGTGAGAAGGGGGCTAGAAATGCCACACAATGGTCTCTTCCACAGCGTTCTGGACTCATTCTTCCTGAAATCTGGTTTCATTGAGACCATCGTTAATCCAGAGTCACTGCTTGGAAAGACAAGGAGTGACTCCGGATGGACAGTGGGGCAACTGAGATCAGCAGAGCTGCTCTCCCCAGAGAGCTAAAGGAGGGAAGCTGCTCAAAGGCTCTGTCCCTCTCTGCTCAGGATATTGGGGTTCAGCTTCCTGGGTCAGATGCTGCAGCCTCCATTGTGATCTGGGAGACCAGGCTTAGCAGCTCTTGTTCACCCAGTGGGGCCTCTCTGCTGGGAAGTGACCTTAATTAAAGCTTCTTTTCTGCCCTGCCAAAGTGATGACTTTCTCCGCTCGTCCTAGCCCCCTAGGGCAGCCCTGGGCCCTGTTAATACAAATTCTACCACAGACTCCAGGTAACAGACCTCAGGAAAAGTGCTGGGGACTGGCAAGAAAGTGACTCTGCACAAACAGCCCCCTCCCCCCCATTTCTCCTCCCATTAGTAGTTGCCAGGAGAAAATCCAGCCCTGGGAGATCAAAGCCTCCAGGAATGGGACTGTCCCAGCCAGAGGGGCAGGCAGAGAGGACTGGGGAAGGAGAGACTGAAAGGGGCAGTGGGAGAAATGAGTGGGGGGAGAGATTTCCAGCTCTCTAGTCCACCCAGACACATGTATTGCAGCATCCCTAGGCAGAACCACTTTCCAGTGAACAAGAAAAGGCTCAGACAGAGGAGAAACCAGTTCTTGACTCCATATTCCCCCTGCTGGGGTGTGGCTGCCCTGGGGTCACTGTCTGAGGGAATCCCCCACGGTGACTCCTTTGGTTCTGCTCTTTTCTAGCCTTGTGTTCAGAGACTTTGTTACGGGGTGAGGGGAGGGAGAAGGGAGGTTAAAAATGTCTCTGTGGGCTTAGCCTGGCAGGAGGGGCCAGGTCTACACTGTAATTAAAGAGATCAAGCATGTTCCCAGCATGGCGGAGTCTACGATGTCTGTGTGCAGGGAAAGGGCCTGGGGGACTCGTGATGTGAAATTAACTAAAGCCTGTTCTGAAACCTCCACAACTGCCCTTCTTGCCCTGCCAGGCTGCAGAATGACGTCCATGTTTTTCTCCAGCTCATCCCATCCTCCCATGACACAGGGAAGAGAAATGTCTGCAGTGGAGCCAGCTCAGGTAGGGATTATTTTTTTGAGGGGGGGTTGGTGGGTTCCTACAGGAGGAAGAGGGACAGCAAATACAGCGGAGATGGGAAGGTTTGCATAGTCTGGTTTGGAGGTTGGAGCAGGACAGGAAATGCACAGGGTGGAGAAAGGGAGGAGGGCAGCGTGTGACAAACCTGCTGGGAGTTGTTTAATAAGTGGCCTAGATTCTAGGAACAGACCCATGAGGTTCGGAGGTGTAAATGCTCTAGTCTGTGGAGCAGAAAATAACCCACGTGAATGGGGCTGGGAAAACTGACCAGACTCATAGTGCTGGAGCCTGACCCGACTAACCAGTGGCTGCTGTGAGATATGAAGGGGGCACCCACCAGTGAGGGTTAGGGGAGATGCCCCTCCCTTCATATCCAGCTCCTCACAATGAGGAGGGTGTTGGGCTTCCTACCAGGGAGCTCTCCCTGGTCCCTGCTAGGGGCTCCCTCTCCTCTATCAGTCTGTGGCTAGTAGGTGTGTGATGGATCTGCTGGGAGAGATAAGGGGCTCTCTTTGTCCCCTCACTCTGATGTTTCTGGGATGCTCTGACCAGGGTGGGGGTGGGACTTTGTTGACTGCAAGCCACCCAGGGCTTCCCTTTGATGGGCTCTTCTCCTCACAAGTAGTGGGGCTGTGAATGGGGCAGCAGGTATTGAGTGTTGGCCTTTTGCTCTTTCAGGGGCTGGTGACCTTCGAGGAGGTGGCTTTGTATTTCACCAGTGAAGAGTGGGCTCTGCTGGACCCCACTCAGAGAGCCCTCTACTGGGTTGTCATGCAGAAGAACTATTCTAGCACTAGAAAAGGTTCAGAAAAGGGCAACTAAAATGATTAGGGGTTTGGAGAGGGTCACATACGAGGAAAGATTAAAGAGGCTAGGACTCTTTAGCTTGGAAAAGAGGAGACTAAGGGGGGATATGATAGAGATATAAAATCATGAGTGATGTTGAGAAAGTGGATAAGGAGAAGTTATTTACTTATTCCCATAATACAAGAACTAGGGGTCACCAAATGAAATTAATAGGCAGCAGGTTTAAAACAAATAAAAGGAAGTTCTTCTTCATGCAGCGCACAGTCAACTTGTGGAACTCCTTACCTGAGGAGGTTGTGAAGGCTAGGACTATAACAATGTTTAAAAGGGAACTGGATAAATTCATGGAGGTTAAGTCCATAAATGGCTATTAGCCAGGATGGGTATGGAATGGTGTCCCTAGCCTCTGTTTGTCAGAGGATGGAGATGGATGGCAAGAGAGAGATCACTTGATCATTGCCTGTTAGGTTCACACCCTCTGGGGCACCTGGCATTGGCCACTGTCGGTAGACAGATACTGGGCTAGATGGACCTTTGGTCTGACCCGGTACGGCCTTTCTTATGTTCTTATGAGAATGTGACCTCACTGGGTAAGGGTTACTGTCCCCTCGGTTCTTGGAAGGGGAAATGGAGAGAGAAGATTTACGCCAGCCCCACAATGCCACCTCTACTCTGCCCTGTTTCAGCATCACCCCAATATGCCAGTGACACACACACTACCAGAGACCCTCCCCTGCTGCAGAACACTTTGGGAACAGAGCACAGGAGCCGTATCGCACAGTGTCAAATATCTCCTGTTTGCTCAAATAAAACTGAGGGTTAAGTGCAGCATAATCAACAGAAGATTCCTAGGGATCACCAGATGAAATTAATAGGCAGCAGATTTAAAGAAAATAAAAGGAAGTTCTTCTTCACGCAGCGCACAGTCAACTTGTGGAACTCCTTGCCTGAGGAGGTTGTGAAGTCTAGGACTATAACAGCGTTTAAAAGAGAACTGGATAAATTCATGGTGCTTAAGTCCATCAATGGCTATTAGCCAGGATGGGTATGGAATGGTGTCCCTAGCCTCTGTTTGTCAGAGGATGGAGATGGATGGCAGGAGAGAGATCACTTGATCATTGCCTGTTAGGTTCACTCCCTCTGGGGCACCTGGCATTGGCCACTGTCGGTAGACAGGATACTGGGCTAGATGGACCATTGGATCTGACCCGGTACGGCCTTTCTTATGTTATGTATGTATGTGTGCATTTGGTGCAAGGCGCTCCTGGCCCTCAGAGACCGTGTGAAGGCTTTGGAGGCCAGGGTGTTGGAACTGGAGGAGCTAAGGGAGGCAGAGAAGTATGTTGATGAGGCTTTCCAGGACACTATAGAATTGTCCCAACTCCGGTCAGACAGCCCCCCCGCACTTTTGAGGAGGATGAAAGGCCCAGGGAATGAGAGCAGTCAACGGGAGCAGAGGGAAAGCTTCTCATAGTTGGGACCCTCACCCCAACACTATCTGGAAGAGCCTCTTGCACTGAGGTTACCTCACCACGGGAGGGAACTCCAGTCATTAAGAAAAGGCAGCTGTTAGTAATGGGAGATTTGATCATTAGAAACAAGGATATCTGGGTTTGTGATGACCGGGAGAACCGTATGGTGACTTGCCTGCCTGGTGCGTTGGTTGCGGATTTCTCAAGGCATCTAGATAGATTTATGTGTAGTGCTGGGGAGGAGCCAGTGGTCATGGTACATGTAGATACCAATGACATAGGGAAGGGTAGGTGAGACGTCCTGGAGGCCAAATTTAATCTGCTAGGAAAGAGACTGAAATCCAGGACCTCTATGGTGGCATTCTCAGAAATGCTCCCAGTTCCATGCGCAGGGCCAGGTAAGCAGGCAGAGCTTCGGAGTCTCAATGCGTGGATGAGATGATGGTGTAGAGAGATGGCGTTTAGATTTATTAGGAACTGGGGAAACTTTGGGGATGGGGCAGCCTATACAGGAAGGATGGGCTCCACCTAAACCAAAGTGGATCCAGACTGCTGGCACTTAACATTAAAAAGGTTGCAGAGCAGTTTTTAAGCTAAGAGATGGGGGGGAAGCCAATGGCTGCAGAGGAGCACGTGGATCGGACAGAGACTTCTCTTAGAGGAGACAAGTATCAGAGGGGTAGCCGTGTTAGTCTGGTTCTGTAGAAGCAGGAAAGAATCCTGTGGCACCTTATAGACTAACAGAAGTTTTGCAGCATGAGCTTTCGTGGGTGAATACGAAAGAAGATCCGAAGAAGTGGGTATTCACCCACGAAAGCTCATGCTGCAAAACTTCTGTTAGTCTATAAGGTGCCACAGGATTCTTTGCTGCTTCTTAGAGGAGAGTGTAGTGATAGAGATTTTTCTAGTTTTAGTCAGGAAGAGAGGCTGGAAGAGGATAAAGTAGGGGCCAGATCAGACGAGAAGCATTCACACACAAAAGAATCTGACACATCAGAAAAGGGCAGACAAATAAACAGTGACGAGTTTTTAAAGAGCGTGTACACAAATGCTAGAAGTGTAAATAATAAGATGGGTGAATTAGAGTGCCTCGTGTTAAAAGAGGATATTGACATAATAGGCATCACAGAAACCTGGTGGAGTGAGGATAATCAATGGGACACAAAATCATTCCAGGGTACAAAATATATCTGAAGGTCAGAGCAGGTCATACTCGGGGGGTGGGGAGGGGAGTGGTACTGTATGTTAAAGAAAATGTAGACTCAAATGAAGTAAAAATCTTAAATGAAACCGCATGTTCCATAGAATCTCTATGGATAGTAATTCCATTCTCTAATAACAATATAACAATAGGGATCTATTATCGACCACCTGTCAAAGATAGTGATAGTGAGGATGAAATGCGAAGGGAGATTAGAGAGGCTATCAAAATAAAGAACTCCATAATAGTGGGAGATTTCAATTATCCCCATATTGACTGGGTACATGTCACTTCAGGACAAAATGCAGAGACAAAATTTCTCGATACTTTAAATGACTGTTTCTTGGAGCAGCTGGTACAAGAACCCGCAAGGGGAGAAGCAACTCTCCATTTAGTCCTGAGTAGAGTGCAGGATCTTGTCCAAGAGGTAACTATAACAGGACCGCTTGGAAATAGTGATCATAATATAGCAACATTTAACAATGAGCCATCAAACAGGCTAGACAGAACTGACACCAACTTGTCTGGGGTGTTTCCCGGAAGCAGAGCACAAGTTTGAAATATGGGCAGCATAGAGCCAATATTCATAAAGTCAACTACAGAAATGATACACATCTAGAGATAGCATCATTATAATCAGCCAATCAGAACCTCTCCATAGACCTCTTACACGACAACCTTTCTACAATATTGGCTGCAAATATAGAACAGTGGTCGCAAGGGTGATCTATGCAGTTACAGATTATGTCAATAACATCACAGGAGGTGACACGACGTCAGTGAGACTGATACTGGAATATTGCCTCCAGTTTTGGTGTCCTCATTTGAAAAAGATGTTGTGAAATTGGAACTGGGGCAGCAAAGAGCCACCAAATGTTCTGAGGGCTGGAGAAAAATGCCTTCTAGTGAGCTATTGAACGAGCTCAACCTGTTTAGCTTACCAAAATAAGATTGAAAGGTGACTTCATTGAAGTGTTGAAGTGCCTTAATGGAGAGAAAATATTGGGTATTAATGGGCTCTTTAATCTAGCAGAGAAAGGCATAACAAGAGCCAATGGCTGGAAGGTGAAAAGCGACAAATTCATATTACAACTAAGGCACAAATATTAACCAGGGAGGATGATTCACCACAGGAACAAGCTACCAAGGAAAGTGGTGGATTCTCCATCTCCTGATGTCATTTAATGAAGACTAGATGCCTTTCAGGAATGTGTTTGCCCCAAAAGTAGCTCTTGTGTCATACAGGAGGCCTGTGATATGCAGGGGGTCAGATTAGATGCTCTAATGGTCCCTTCTGGCCATAAAGTCGACTAATTTCTGAAAAATTGAGTGTAGCATTGGGAGCAGCATCTGATGTTTTACTGTCTAACCAGCCTGCTTCCTAGAACGAACGCTCCTTGAGTGGGGTGATCCACAGGGAGTAGCTCAAACCTCCAAAGTGCCTGGGCAGGGGCAGGACATTAGCACAGCAAGGGAGGGGTGTGGCAGTGACATCACAAAGGCCTTTTGCAAGCCCTCAGATTATTGGTCAAAGGTGGTGGCGAGGTGGTGACCTCACAGAGACATGCTGACATCAGCCAGGCAGGACAGGAGCGAGGGGCCAGGGAAACCTCAGAGACCCCTGTGGCTTTGCTTCAGCAAGTCTCCTTCTCGAGGTCTCTTTTTGAGGACTGAGAGAGTATTCGGGTTCACGGACGTGAGCGCCAGAAGGAACTTCTTTCGACTTTTCTCCTTCCGTTTTCCTGATTTTACTAGAAAACAGCCGTCCCTGTTTAGAAGGTAAGAGCCTCCTTGAGGTTTGAAATCTGTTCAGTCTGATCCATCAGATGACAGTTGAATTCTAGGCATGGAAAACACGAGCTTAAGGAGGCAGAATTTTATTCTGCACCTGGAATTTTGTCCCTTAGAATCACTGGGGACATTAGGATTTGTCCTTTTGCTTTCACCTTTTCCTCCATCCCTCCTTTCTCTTTGTCTCTTGTGTGGAAGCAGGGAAAGAATTAACAAAGATTTGAAGGGGATCTTAATGCATGTCAGTCAGTTAGCAAGAGTCAAGCTAATAGTTAGCAAAAGTCAGGCCACACTGTAACTCTAATGACGTGAGACTTGCAGAAGCGAGGATGGTGTGAGGCGAGAGGGAAAGAAACTGTGTAAAAAGTTATTATGACCTTGCAATTCAGATAACCAAATATGCAGACTGGTGTCTTCTAGGAGTGAGAAAAACAAGATAGCAGGATGGCTTATGTATAAACAAAATGCAGTTGTTGCTCTTTATTGTCTGTATTATTGCTATTTATTGTCTGTAACAAAGGTATAAAGGCTTGCTGTAATTGTTTACCAGTTGAGAGACCTGTCCGGGACTGGGGCGACCCTGTGTCCTAGGGCACTCTCTCCCTCCATTGTAATTACTAGAGAAATAATAAAGTATTTGATTTTGCTGCACCCAAAGAAAAAGCAAGAACTGAGTTTTTCTCCGACACTTGCTTCTTTTGTCCTTTCTCCTGTTCCCCTCCCAAGACCAGGAGTTGTTTGTGTGTGTGTGTGTTTGTTTTTGTGTTTGTTGCGGGGGAGCAGTGTGGTTTTTCCCCGTGTAGCCAGCACCAGACCTGGCACCACCCCCAGCTCTGCCCCCTTCCTGCCACTGCAACCCCATTTCACCTCCTGACCCTGGCTGGGCACCCCCAGCCCCTCATAGCAGGGGGCTGTGCAGGGGGGTCTCCTTGCAACCATGAGTGGGTGTCTGGTGGGTGCCGTCACCTCTGCCAGAGACCCCCAAGAAACTCACTAGCTTCCTCCGCATGAGGGGAGGGGCTCCTACTTTCTGTCTTGGGGGGGGAGATTCCGTGATGTCAGAGCCTATGGTGAGAGGGGTTCGAATCACGAGTCTGGAGTGGCAGGGCAACCCCCTCCCCCCAGTCAGATTCTGCTAGGGGGCTGGGCTGGGATCTGTAGGGAGGGAGACAAAGGAAAAAGCAGCCGCCACTATTGAACCCAGGAGTCCTGGCTCCCGGTCCCCCTGCTCTCACCTCTAGACCCCACTCTGCTCCCAGAGCCAGGGATAGAACCCAGAGGTCCCTGGCGCCCAGCCCCCTCCCTGCTCTGACCATTAGACCCCACTCCCCTTTTAGGCTCGCTGCCTCTTCTATCCACCCAGCCCACCTGTCCATCCCTTTGTTGCAGGTTTCTTGGATGTCACCCCTGCTCTGCGCTCCCCCAGTGCAGCCCAAGGCCTTTCCTCCCCCCAACCACACATCCTCTCTCCTCTCGTGCTGGATCATCTGCATGACCCCCCACCGCCTCTCCGGGCGCGCTGTGCGGCGTGGCTGGGGATTGTGCAGTGGCCCAGCACCAGGCAACACAGAAGGTAAACCACAGGCCCTGCCCTGCCCCACCGCACTGGAGCTGCCTTCCAAGTACATTGGAGCCCAGCGCCCTGCACCTGTGCCCTCCTGCCCCACAAGAGGGTGAGCTGCAATCCCCACCATGCTCCGCAGAGGGGAGAAGGGTCAAGCCAACCAGCCCATTTAGGATGGGGGAATCAACACCCTTTTTTCTGCACAGCCACTGACCATCAGCAGGATTCCTTCTCCCTCCTGTGCCTCAGTGCAACTAAATCTCCACACTTAGACAGCCGGTCCGTCCGCTGCACCCCAATCCCCCATGCCTGAGCCTCCCTGCCAAAGCCCTGCACCTGGCTCCAGAGAATTAAGTCTCACATCTCACAGGGAACTTGACTTCTGTGCCCAGAGAGTGTCAACCCCCCTCAGTAGATGACCTGAGTCTGAGAAACACAGTGTCCGTCTTCTCTAAAGAAGTACTTGGAGAGACTATATGTGACCATGTGGCCTAATGGATAAGGCATCTGAGTTTGGATCAGGCAATTGAGGGTTCATGTCCCTTCGTGGTTGTGCTTGTCCAGTTTTACCTTTGGGATGAAAGTCCTGCTCCCTTCAGGGCTGGAACCTCTTCTTGGCCACTCAGGCCAATGCTCTGGCTTCAGCTAGAGCCCCGGGAAGGAGTTGGGGGTTGGGTGTCACAAAGGCTTGGGCATGAGCCCCAGGTGCTTCCAGTCTCGCCTTTGCCATTCCTGACTTGCCAAAGAAAATGGGCGGCTGCCCGGGTTAGTATGGAGCAGTTTCCCTCTTCCAAGTGTGCGCCTGTCCCTGTGCTGGAGGGGTTTGCTACATAGCGCCTGGGGAGCCTGGGTGTTTCTCTGCTTCTCGCCAGCTGGAGAACAGCCTCTTGGGGTAAAATCTCCTGCCCCACTGCAAAAGTGAACACCTGGAGTGGGAACGAAAAGAGGCCCCACCACGGGAGCTGGCCCTGCTTTCCTACCGTCTTCTGATGGTGGCAACAGAGCATCAGCAGCCGCCCCGCATGCTGGTCTGTGGGTGGCCTTCAGTGGGTGTTTGGCATGGCAGGGAACAGGCTGGCTACGGGTCTTTGTTGCTGTCTGCTGGCCACGCATAGGCATGGTCCTCCCCTCCTCTGAACAGCCAGAGTTAGTCTGTGCTTAGAAAGCAGAGACACAGGAGACTCAAGGCAAGAGGGTGAGAAAGATTGAGAAAGGACCTATGAAGACAGCCCACACTACAGGGACACTGCCTGGTTAAGGGACGTGGAGGCACCAAATTGCCCCAAATTTCTTGGTGCCCTACGCAGCTGTGTACTGCTCCAGCGGCGAACTCGATCCCCCGGCTGGCTGAGCCGGCCAGGAAAGCTGCCCCTGCCCCTGCTCCGCCTCTTCCCCACAGCCCCCCCCCTGGTCTGCCCCCACCCCCCTTTTCCCACCCCTGCTCCCCCCCATCCCCCCACTCTGCCCCTTCCCCTGAGCTACATCCCGGTGGACTGCAGGAGGGATCAGTCACACCCGGCACTCACCGGGCAGTGGGAAGTGGAACGACCTGGCCCCAGCCTGCTCTGCTCCACCAGCTCCCAGCCGCACCACTGGTGAGTGCTGGGGGGCATTTCCCCCACTCCACCAAGTTCCAAGGCTGGGAGCAGAGTGCAGCAGGCTGGGGCCGGATCACTCCACTTCCCGCCGCCCCATGAGTGTGGGGTCAGGCCTGCCCTGCAATTACCGGGTGGCGGGAAGTAGAGTGACCTGGCCCCAGCCTGCTCCGCTCTGCCAGCTCGGGCTGAGGGACGGGGGTGCTGTGTAGGGCACCAAAATGTCTAGGGACAACACTGAATAGATCATTTTTCCACAGGGACCGATGGCTGTTAGAATATAGATATTCAGGCTGCCTGTACAGGCCTAGACTTTAAGAATTTAGGTGTATTTTTATCACTTAGCTAGTGACAGGGGTATAAAACAAAGACCCAAAATCCCAGTCTGCCTGTGTCTGGGCCTTCTCTCCCTAGGAGAGTTTGAGCCCTTGTTCATAGGCTAAGGCCTTTGGCTAAGCAGCAGGGGCAGCCATAAGCTGGGAAGCGAACGGTCCCATCCTCACCTCCCAAACCCGTCACACTGAACTAAGGTGGGGTTGGGCTGTTAGCCAGACGATCCTGTCCCGATAGTGCCCATCACCAGCAGATAACGAAACAGATCTTAAGGGAGCATCCGGTCTGGCACGAAATCCCTTCTCAATGGTTGTGGGTGTGAAACCCTCATTTCTGTAGGGTTTGTCTTTCCAGCCCCCACTTTTCTATTGTCAATCTGTCTGGTTCTCTGATTGTTTCTGGCTGCTGCAGAATTAATTTTGCTGGGTGTAAGTTAATTAGGGGAGTGGGATGTAATTGGTTAGAGAATTCTGTTACAATAGGTTAGAATTGGTTAGTTACAATGATTGGTTAAGGTCTAGCTGAGACTATTACTGTGTAAACTGGGGTCAGACCGGAAGTGGAAGAGGAAATTGGAATCATGCTAACGGGGGGGATGGGAATAGGGAACGGGGAACAGGGACACAGACAAGGCTCTGCGGTGTCAGAGCTGGGAAGGGGGACGTGGGGTAAACACTCTGCAGTGTCAGAGCTCAGAGACTCATCGACTTTAAGGTCAGTAGGGACCATTATGATCGTCTAGTCCGACCTCCTGCACAACGCAGGCCACAGACTCACACCCACCCACTCCTGTAACAAACCCCTGGCCTATGTCTGAGCTATCGAAGTCCTCAACTCGTTGTTTAAAGACTTCAAGGTGCAGAGAATCCTCCAGCAAGTGACCCGTGCTCCATGCTGCAGAGGAAGGTGAAACCACCCCAGGGTCTCTGCCAACCTGCCCTGGAGGAAAATTCCTTCTTGACCCCAAATATGGCAATCAGCTAAACCCTGAGCATGTGGGCAGGACTCACCAGCCAGCACCCAGGAAAGAATTGTCTGTAGGGATGTGGGGTAAACGCTCTGCAGTGTCAGAGCTGGGAAGGGAACAACGTGGAACAGACTCTGTCGGTGTATAGAGATAAGCCCGACTGGTGTGAAGGGCTTCGGAATCTGCTTGCTTGGAAACTAACCCCAGTAAAGGTCACTTTGTCTGCGCTTCTGACTTCTGGTCTTTTGCTGCTTGTTGTCTGCATCAAGAGCCAGGGAAGTGGGTGGGGGAAGGGAAAGCCCTCTAACAATGGCTCCTTGCTCCTCTTCCTCCAGGCTCAGGGGTCAAGGATGGGCAGGACTCCAGGCTCTGCTTGAGGGATCCTGGCAAAGGGGCTGGGGGAGTGGAGGGGAGAGAAAGGAGTATAGATGCTCATCTGCACTCTGGAGAGGAGGTAATAAGTGAAGGGGGCATTTTTGAGTTCTCTCCTTCTCAGTGTCCCCAGGGCTAGAATTCTACATTCCACAGGGGCAAATAAGGGGGTGAAGCCATTTGGCTAATGAAAACCAGTGCTCCAGGTGAGGTTTGAACTCACAACCTCAGCATAGCTCCTCAGCACTGCCCTATAAGTACTGTGTGCTAACCAATTGCGCCACTGGTGCACCTGTAAAGTGTGCTTCTCCAAACCCCCTAGGTTGATACAGGCAAGGAGTGACCCCAAATCATTCTCGATGGAGCTGAGAGCAGGTAGCGACAAGTGTTGTACTCGGTGGGGTGGATTTTTCTTAAGGGTTCCAGGCCCCATTTGACCCTTTTGTTCTTCCCTGTGTAATAACAGAGCTGGTTAAGACTCAATGGAGAGTCTTGCTGCAGACCAGCAGATCTGAAATCACTGATAACCAGCTCTAAGCATTAGTCCTGCTTTGGGACAGTCTCTCTCATGCAAGAAACTGCCCAGTCTGCGCTCGCAGTGAGGCTCCCTCACTAACAGCTGAAATCAGGGAGAGGTCTGTGAAGTGCAGGGCCCCAGGGGTGCCTGAACAGGGGGGAACACCACCCCAGGACTTTTAAAAATGGGAGTACTCTGCCTTGCCACTTTTTAACAACTGTAAGGGGGGAGAAGACAAGGTAGAGAGCAGTAGGAAGGGTCTTCAGGGGAGGAGGTAATAACTGGAGATATACCAATCTCCTAGAACTGGAAAGGACCTTGAAAGGTCAAATCCAGCCCCCTGCCTTCACTAGCAGAACCAATTTTTGCCTGAGATCCCTAAGTGGCCTTCTCAAGGATTGAACTCACAACTCTGGACTTAGCAGGCCAATGCTTAAACCACTGAGCTATGCTCCAATGTAGGCACAGGGCCTTGGGGAGAAAGGGTGGGGCAGGGGCGTGGCGTTGAGTGGCAGGGATGGGGCTACTGTTCGGGCTTTGGTGGCCACTCCTTTTAGGGAGCCTGTTCCGCTCCTGGTGGGACCACAAGACGTCTCAGAGCAGAGAGGGTGGCCAGCAGAGCGGTGACAGGGTGGAACGGCAAGTGGCCGGCAATGTGGCCAGACAGCGGAGGGAGAAAAGGGCTTTCCCCCCAGGAGGTGAGAGGTGAACTCTGGGTTTTCACTGACCCAGGACAGCAGCTGTGGGTGAGGTGCAGTGAAGGGAGGGGCACATCCAAAGAGCTTCTGGTGTCTGGATTTAGGAGCCCGAGGCAAAAGGCCACTACCCAGCGCACTGGGGGGGGGGGGTGTTTTGCTCATAGTGTTGTGTTATGAATCCTGATTGTGGTGTTTTCCCAAGTTAATAGAAGCTGATTTTCCTCCTTTTTATTAAAGTTTCTTTTCTACACTCAGTGGTTGTGAGTGGGGAAAGTATCGCCTATTAGAGGCACCCAGTGGCCAGGGTTAGTTTCCCCAGGTTACTGGGTGGGGGCTTAAGCAGATTGTGTGTTGTATTGTTGAAGAGGAGCCCCAAGCACCCAGATAGGGAATTGTAACTTCAACCTTCAGAGTAAAAGCCAGAGGTGCTGCCAGCTGAGCTAGCCTAAATGTATTAACCCCTTTCACCGCAAGAGCAAACACCGGGTACTTCTGTGCTTCTCAGCAGCTGGAAAAAAGCCTCTTGGGGGAAATATCTCCTGCCCCACTGCCAAAAGGAGCCCCCTGAGTGGGAAGGGTCAGAGGCCCCACCTGCTTTCCAACCACCTTGTGATGCTGGCCACAGAACGAATGTTGGTCTGTGAGTGGCCTTCAGTGGGGGTTCCACATGGCAGGGAGCAGGCTGGCCGGTGTCTCTGTGGCTGTCTGCTGGCCACGCATAGGCATGGTTCTCCCCTCCTCTTGCCCTACCCTTGGTTGCTCTGTGGCTTTTAAGCCTTCCCTTGGAGCTGTCAGCACCAGCCGCCTCTGCTCCAGGTGCCCAGAGGAGGAGAGGTGCTGGGCTCCAGCCTGGGACTCTTCCTCCCTCCTGCCTAGCCCTGACTATGAAGCCTGGCCCTGACACTCCTTCCTTTAAATGCCATGTGGGCAAGAGGAAGAGTGTGGCAGCTGGAGGGTCCAAAGTTGTGGGCATCAGGTGAAGCAGCAAGAAACAACCATATGGTCAACCCACAGGAATCTCTAGCCAGACTGTTAAGTTCTAGGACCCCTACCTATAGCCGCCATCCCATTGAACCAGCTGGACCAAAGACCTATATCCAGTGGGCATCAGTCACCCAGCAGGAGGGAAAAAACTCACTCTAGTTCACCCTGAGAAAGGGTAGCCAAACACATTGGGCTCCAGGGCTTTGCAGCAAACTAACCTATCTCCAGTAGGTCCCATTGAGAGTTGAACTCAGATTCCAGGATTCAAAGCCCTGAGTGCAGCCCATGGGACCTGCTGCTATTTCATTTTCTAGACCCCTGTGACTCTCAGCTGGCTGGTTTTCACTCTGCACGTATTGCTTCCCACCAGCGGCTTCCTCTCGCAGGACTCTCTCTCCTCCTCCAGCGACCGTGGTCCTGCACTACCGGATTTGTGGGTCCTGCCCTGAGTCCCTGCATCCCCCTGCTTTGTCTCCGTTCCCTGCAGGCTGCAAAAATGTCAGGAGAGGCCGCCCCTCCCTTCACTCGGTGATCCCGCTCATATCGGCCAGCTGCAGCCTCATCTCCTGGAACTCGGGCAGCTGTCGCTTGATCCAATCGTACAGTCACATGCTGACTGGCTCCCCTGCCCGGATGCTCCTGTGGAAATCCCACAGATGATGCTACAGGACTTGGCACCACTGGTTTCTTTAATGTTGTGGTGTTTCCCCAACTGCCGGAACAAAGCCGCCAACTCACCGACTCGCATCAATCCCCCTGGTTGCCATAGAACCCTCTGCTGCTTTCCCGTTCTGCCAACAACACCAGGCCTCGCCCCCCCTGCTCCTTTATCTTGCAAGCTCTGGATGTTCAGCTTCCAATATCCTCTGCCCTGGGTCAGGGAATTGCCCACATTGAGCACACGGTGAGAGCTGTGTGATCCAAACAGTCCATTGGCACCACCCTGCACTGGGCTGTCGACGTGCTCTCCTTCACGGAAATCCGGTCAGTGCGACTCCTGGCCTGTCCCCGCAGAAAGGTGTATCCCCTCTGCGGATGGTGTGAGCTCGGGTCAGAGGAATAGGAGGCTACCGCCCGCCCTCCACTGGTTCCACTGTGGAGAAACACGTCCTCTAAGCCAACCTCGCTACAGACCTGCACCAGGTAGTGCTCACCATAGAAGAGTTTCTCTGAGGGTTGGAAAAACAGGACCAGCAGTCCTCAGGCCGGTGCAACAATTTAAATCCCTCACACACACACACACCCTGACACTAAAAACCATGCAGTCTAGAGGAAGGGCGCCAGTTCCTTCATAGAACTTTCCTTTTACACCTTAACTGGGGATCATACACACTAATATAGCCAGAACCCGTGCCATGGAGCACAAAGCCCCCCAGTAATGCTCTCCCTGGTGGGAGCTCCAGCGCCTTCTGTACTCACACCATGAATGTGAAGAACACGACTCCAACCCAACCCCATCATTCTTCACTTGCCTGGAGGACCAGAGAGATGGGCCCTTCCACCAATCACCCTCTGCCCATCAAGCTACCCTAGTGTTGTTAATGTGCATTTCCTGAACACCCACCATGGCCAAGCCCAGCTGCTCCTAGCCAATGAACATCAAGCACCTCCTCCTGGGCCCCCTTCCCCACCTGGCCACTTTCACAGATGCCCCTTCCAGGGTACTGCCCTTGCTCAGCTGCACAGAGGAGTTTTCATCCCCTTTTCCTGCCTGTCACTGCCCAGCAGCCCTCTGGCACCATTCCTGAGGGTCACCCTGCCTCACTCTCTTCCTGCCATATTGGGTCCACCAATAACTCATGTAGGAGAGACAGCTCCCATCCCTCATTGTTAAAGGTCAGGCCAGCCAACTAGGGGCAGATGCCCACAGTATCTTTTTCTATTGCAGAGCCCAAGCTCAGGGACTTACCATGGGTGCAGGCACAACTGTGCTCCCAGAAAACAAGCCACCAGTGCACAAAGAAGGATGAGAGGACCTACCAAAGCCTGGGATTGAACCAGGGAACCTTTAGATCTTCAGTCTAACGCTCTCCCAACTGAGCTCCTTTGGCAGCTGTGTGGCAGTTTTTTGGCCTGTTGCTTCTCTGCCCGAGATATTTTTGCAGCGGGTGCACTCAAAAAGGACGTCATTGTGAGCGGCCCATGAAGACAAGATTCACTTTTGCCTGCCTTGCTCAGCTTGACTTGCTGCCTCACCCCGTTCCTGCCCTAGTGCCCGGGTTGACCTGGTGGTGGAAGGGGACTGGGGGCCAGTGGTGTGGGGAGGAAGTTGAGCTGGACCCTGAGCTAGACTAGACCCTGGCGGTGAGAGTCTGGCCACCACTTGCCGCCCCCCCCCCCCCCGTTGTCCTGGCTTCCCCCACTAGGCATCATTTCGGGAGGGAAGTGGGGCTTCTGCCTCCCCTCCCCGATTTTCACACCGCAGAGGAGTGCGAACAGGAAAACGAACGGCTGCTCCACACCCCCACCGGAGGAACCCGGCGCCCTTAGCTGTGGGGAGTAAGAAGTGGCTGTTGGCTGACAGGGCCTGTCCCCGAGGAGCTGGAACAGCAGCTGCCACCTCCCCCTCGGCTCCAGGCTGTGGGAAATGCTCATTGCCTGGCTGCATGGGCGGATGCTGCTCCGTGCTCGGGAGAGCATCTGTATTGCTCTGTCAACCCCCCGTCTTCACTGAGCCGGTCTGGTAAGGTCCCAAGTGCCCCCTCCGGCCTGGCAGCTGAGAGTCTGTGTAGACATCAGCCCCCCGCCGGCCCCACAGGCAGCAGCAGCGCCAGCCCCCCAGCACCACAGGGGCACTCAATGCACTTCCTGTGGGGAAATGGCTCCTTGGCATCCAGCTGCTAGAGTGAGAGCCAGGAGAGAGCAGTGTCTGGCTCACCGTGGGGGAGAGAAGAGACCTGGTGAGTGCGGATCTCCCTCAGCCTCCCCCGCAATGCTGGTCAGTTGTATTGTCACTGTGATAGTCGGTGCTTCCCTTCAGGGCCAGCCCTAGAGGGATCTGTGACAAAGCCCCCCCTTTCCTCCTCAGGCCCTGCCCCCACTCCACCCCTTCCCCCAAGCCCCCACCCCTGTCCCATCTCTTCCCACCCTGCCCCTTCCTGCCCCATTACTTTCCCTCCCCCAACTCTTCCTCTCCCTGCTCCTCCCCCTGACCCAGGGCCGCCCAGAGGGGGGGGCAAAGGGGGCAATTTGCCCCGGGCCCCGGGCTCCGCAGGGGCCCCCAAGAGAACAGCGGGGGCTCCCGCCTCCGCCCCTCTCCTGGAGCCTCAGCGCACCAAGCACCGAGTCTCCGCCGGGCCCCCTGAGCCCCGTCCCGCTCAGAGCCGCGTGGTCAGGGGGCGGGGCTGGGAGCTCCGGGTTGAGCTCCCCTCCCTCCGCTCCGCGTGGAGCTCCCAGCCCCGCCCCCTCACCACGCGGCTCAGGCCCCGCCGGCCACACGCTGCGGCTGTTCTGCGAGGCGCTGAGACTCCGGGTGAGGAGGGAACCGGGGCTAAGAGGCTGAGGCTGGGGCCGGGGCGGGGGGGAAGCGGGACCCGCCGCCAACGTGCAGCCCGGTCTTCGGCAGTAATTCGGCGGCGGGGGGCCCTTCCGTTCCGGGACCCGCCGCCGAAGTGCCCCGAAGACCCGCAGCGGGGGAGCCCCCCGCCACCGAATTACCGCTGAAGACCGGGCTGCACGTCGGTGGTGGGTCTCGCTTCGGCGGTAATTTGGCGGCGGGGGGCTCCCGCCGCGGGTCTTCGGGGCACTTCGGCGGCGGGTCCCGGAACGGAAGGGCCCCCCGCTGCTGAAGACCCCGGGCCCCCGAAATCCTCTGGGCGGCCCTGCCCTGACCCCTCCAGCCTCTCCTGCACCCCACTGAACAGCTGATCACTGGCAGGTGGGAGGTGCTGAAGGGGAAGAGGAGGAGCTTGTCAGCAAGGCCTGTAGTGGGGTGGGGGAGCTGGCTGCCAGTGGGTGCTGAGCACCTATTTTTTCTCTGTTGGTTCTGCAGCCCCGTAGCTCCCATGGAGTCGCTGACTTGGCTCCTTTCACACTCTAGAGAGAGGAGCAGAACCAGGGCTATGGCTGATCTATGGGGCAGCAGGTGAGTGGCAGAGGCTTCAGGTGCTGAGAGTTTGCCTGACCCCTCAGGGACACAGTGTGAGGTGGTGTCCCAGGCATCTCTATGAAAGGAGCAGAACAGGATTTACTTGGGGTGGGGAGAGAATTGAGAGTGTCTCAGGGGGTTGTACAGAGGTATTGCCCCGGTGAGACACCTGCTAAAACACAGGCCTCGCTGTGAGCAGGATTTGAACCTGCACAGGGGAACCCCATCGGATGCAAGAAGTGGGGATTCACCCACGAAAGCTCATGCTGCAAAACGTCAGTTAGTCTATAAGGTGCCACAGGATTCTTTGCTGCTTTTACAGATCCAGACTAACACGTCTACCCCTCTGATTCTCTGCTTGGTTTGTTTTTCTCCTTTGAAATGTCCTTGATCATTTGTCTGGGAGAACTGTTTGGACAAGGCCAAGGAAGAGTCGGAACAATTACAAATCTCCATGGGAGTGAGGGGGTCTCTCAGCGCCGGGGGAGGGGTGGAGATTTTCATGGAGGGGAGTTGAGGAGATAAATTAGAGGCTTTTGCTCCAGCAGAGGGAGCGGCTTGGCAGATTCATTTTTACCAAGTGAACCCCCCACACACACATACACACACACGTTGCTCCCCTGCTGCTGCTGCCCCAGCTCAAACCCCACTGTCACCCCCAGCATGTGACCTACAGCTTCCTGCTGACAAAGCCCTTATCTATCAGAGACAAAATCCCCTCGTCTGCCCCTTCTCCCAGCTGAGCCCTCCACCCACAGAGCCCAGGACAACCCCGACCTAGCCATGCTGGGGGGTCGGGCTTAATCTTCAAGGCCGAGCACAAAACCTTCAGCCGGGCACGTTTCGCTCCCTTCCCACCTCGGCCCAAGCGACAAGGGAGAAACGGAGGAGACACACCGGCTGGAAGACGCTTCCCTCCCACTTCTCTATAGCCTTCTGTGACGTTATTAATATGAACTGGGACCGTAGAGATCATTGTTGCCACCACTGTTATATATGTGCAGCAAATATTGTGCAAAGGTTGGCATGTGAGGTGTCTAGGACAAGGTTATGATTTGCTGGTTATAATGATGCTGGCTGTATGCATGCACCATTTTTGTATTTGAAGTTATGAATATGGGCTCTGTACTTGTATCTCAAATGTATTTGATTCCCAGTAGCCTCAGTGTCGTCAGCCCCCAACTCCTTCAGGAGTCCACAGCAAAGAGACCCCCCCCACCTGCCCTGGACTCCCTGGGAGGTGCCTCCCACCCCCCAACCCAATGGAGCACCAAGGATTAAAGTGGCAGCATCTAGTGTCAGTGGGGTTCAGTGGCTCAGGCCAGACACCTGAGCTGGGGACCCGCCCCCATAGCACTGCTCGAGGGCCTGGGCCTGGGGTGTTCACAGCCTCCTCCTCACCCCTCCCTGAGCCCAGCCTGGCTCCTCACCCGGAACAAAGCAGAAGCGTCCGTCGGCCTCGCTGCTGTCTGAGTCCCAGGCGCTGTTGCTGTCCCATGGGGAGCGGGCCGAGCTGCTGGGGCCGGGAGAGGGATCCTCCACCTCCTGCCCTGGTAAGGCTGGAAGGTCCCCACTGACCGGGCTGGGCGATGCCTCCTGATGGAAATCGGGGCTGGGCTCCTGGGGCCGCTGCTGCCCACACAACAAGCCCCGGAGCCACCCTGCCCGGTTCCGCTCCTGGGCTGGGTCCTGCCTGCCCAGCCGCATCCTGGCCCAGCTCCATTTTGGCCTGGCCGGTGCATCTCCCACCTTGGCGCCTGCGCCGGGAGCAGGTTTCCTCTTCCAGAAGGCTGGGCACTTCCACCTCCTGGCCTGGCCGGGAGCTCCTTCCCTGCCAGTGAGGATGGAGGGGCCGCTCTGCTTCTGGGGAAGATGGCAGCTGCTTCCCTCAGGCTCTGGGGCCACTGGCAGAGCCTTCTTCCTGAACATCCTCAGGAGCCTGCATCCTGGAACCGAGCGGGGAGCGGGCGTGAGTCCGGGGTCAGGGCAGCCTCTCACTAACCAGCCTGTTTGGTCCCTCCCCATCCCGGCCCCAGCCAGAGCAGCTCCTCCTCCCCCCACAGGGGTGCAGGGAGTGCAGGCTACACACACTGGCAGGAGTTCATTGCATGATCTGCTCCCCCTCAACGTTCCCCCTCCTCATCCCTGGGGCTGCAAGAACCGGGGAGTCTCGTCCTTTTCGAGCACTGGGGTCAGTCACAAAGATCATTGGTCACTTCGGACAAGCAGCTCCCTCCTGCCAGCCCAGGACACACTCCCCCACCACCACCACCCCAGGCTAGAGAAGGAACAGAACCCAGGAGTCCGGACTTCTCCTGGGAAACCATTCCCCACTTCAAAGTCCCTCGGCATAGCAAGGCCAGGGCCCCCTCCTTTCCCATTGATTTCCATGCTCAGCAGCTCCCCGGGTCTGGCCCAGCTCAGAGACTCTCAGCCCGGGGAACAGTCTCCCACAAGGGAAGGGCTGGGAGCCCTATTGCTGGGACCTTGCCAAACACACTGGAGACGGCTCTGGAGAAGCCCCTGCCTGGTCTGAGAGTGAGGGGCTCCTGGGGGCTGTTTGCAAATCCAATCTCCTTTGGGAGAGATTCTCTCCCCCTCTTTCTGCCTCCCCCCAGACAGACAGGGGACCCCACCAAGGAACCCTAATGCCACTCACTTGCTCTGGTGACGGAGCGATGGATGGAGGATGTTCAGTGTCGTCCCTCGCTCTTCTCCTCACTCTCCAAGCCCAAGGCAGGCTGGAGGGGGGGGGGTGACCTGAGGAGTTACCCTGCCCAGCCAGCAGGCAGGGTGATGATATTGGGCGATCGGCTGGCTGGGAAAACAAGAGTCTGTCTTATTGCCAGGGAAAGGAGAAACTTGACCAGCAGCAGGGGGTGCAGAACATCACCCTAGTGCGTGGGTGACAGCGCCTCCAGGATCCTGAAATCCCAGCACTTTACACACCTTCCTGGAGCCTCCCAACCCTCCTGGGCTGTCGGAACTGCGACCCCAACCCTACTGATGAGAAACAGGCCTGGGGAGGGGAAGCTACCGGCTCAGGGTCACACCAAGTGTCAGAAGGATGGATGGGACCCAGCAGTCCTTCTCTCCAGGCCCCTTCGCTAACCACTGCTGCACACTCCCTCCCAGAGCTGGCAATTACAAGCAGCCCTCATGGCGCTGCCCCTGCCTTTGAGAGGGAGTGTGCTCCACTGGAGTGACTGGGCCAGGGGATTGGGAATCAGGACTCCTGAGTTCCATTGCTGGGGATTTAATACTTTCCCGCTATTGGAAAGTGCTGGGAGAAGCAGCAAAATTAATCAAACATAGAACTGGTTCTGACTTATTTACTTGGTCTTAAAAGAGAACAACAAGGACCTGAGTCTCCTTCCTGTCAATCAGGGTAGAGACTGAGGACGGAAGGCTGAGGCTTCTCACCAGAGAGCCCAAAGGATGGCCCAAGTCACCTGTGGGGATCACTGCCCGAGCACTATTTCAGCCCCACATTTTTGGGTGGACCTCCCACAGTGGGAGGTGCAGAGCACTCCCCCGCAACACACACACACACACACACACCCCTCTCCTGGTATTGGGAGGGGAACAGAAACGTTTGGTGCTGGGGCCCACAAAAGATTAATCCGGCCCTGACTGGCCGAGTACTATTTCAGCCCCACATTTTTGGGTGGACCTCCCACAGTGGAAGCTGCAGAGCACTCCTCCATGACACGCACACACACACACCTCCTGGTGTTGGGAGGGCAACAGGAGAAAGGACAAAAGAAGCAAGAGACGAAGAGAAAGGAGGGAGAGATGTAGGAAGAGGTGAAACAAAAAAGACAAACCCTAATGTCCCCAGTGATTCTAAGGGACAAAATCCCAGGAGCAGAATAAAATTCGGCCTCCTTAAGCTCGTGTTTTCCATGCCTAGAATTCAACTGTCACCAGATGGCTCAGACAGAACAGGTTTCAAACCTTGAGGAGGCTCTTACCTTCTAAACAGGGACAGCTGTTTTCTAGTAAAATCACTAAAAGGGAAAGAGAAAACTCGAAAGAGGTTCCTCCTGGCGCTCACGTACGTGAACCCGAATACTCTCTCAGTCCTCAAAGAGAGACCTTGAGAAGATTTGCTGAAGAAAAGCCACAAGGGTCTCTGAGGTTTCCCTGGCCCCTCGCCCCTCTCCTGCCTGCCTGATGTCAGCATCTCTCTGTGAGGTCACTACCTCCCCACCACCTTTGACCAATAGTCTGAGATCCTGCAAAAGGCCTTTGTGATGTCACTGCCACACCCCTCCCTTGCTGTGCTAATGTCCTGCCCCTGGCCAGGCACTTTGGAGGTTTGAGCTACTCCCTGTGGATCACCCCACTCAAGGAGCGTTCATTCTAGGAAGCAAGCCGGCTAGACAGTAAAACATCAGATGCTGCTCCCAATACTACACTCAGGGCTAGTCTACACTTACCTGCCGGGTCGACGCGGAGAGTTCGACTTCTCGGAGTTCGAACTATCGCGTCTAATCTAGATGCGATAGTTCGAACTCCCCACGCGCTCCGGTCGACTCCGGAACTCCACCACTGCAAACGGCGGTGGCGGAGTCGATCTTGGAGCCGCGGACTTCGATCCCGCGGCGTCTGGACGGGTGAGTAGTTCGAACTAGGGTACTTCGAATTCAGCTACACTATTCACGTAGCTGAATTTGCGTACACTAGTTCGACCCCCCTTCTTAGTGTAGACCAGGCCTCAGTTTTTCAGAAATTAGTCGACTTTATGGCCAGAAGAGACCATTAGAGCATCTAATCTGACCCCCTGCATAACACAGGCCTCCTGTATGACACAAGAGCTACTTTTGGGGCAAACACATTCCAGAAAGGCATCTAGTCTTCATTAAATGACATCAGGAGATGGAGAATCCACCACTTTCCTTGGTAGCTTGTTCCTGTGGTGAATCATCTTCGCTGTTGAATATTTGTGCCTTATTTGTAATATGAATTTGTCTCTTTTCACCGTCCAGCCATTGGCTCTTGTTATGCCTTTCTCTGCTTTAATACCCAATCTTTTCTCTCCATTAAGGCCCTTCAACACTTCAATGAAGTCACCTTTCAATCTTATTTTGATAAGCTAAACAGGTTGAGCTCTTTCAATAGCTCCCTAGAAGGCATTTTTCTCCAACCCTCAGAACAATTGGTGGCTCTTTGTTGCCCCAGCTCCAATTTCAGAACATCTTTTTCAAATGAGGACACCAAAACTGGAGGCAGTATTCCAGTATCAGTCTCACTGCTGCCGTGTCACCTCCTGTGACGTTATTGACATAATCTGTAACTGTATCGATCACCGTTGGGACCACTGTTCTATATTTGCAGCCAATATTATAGAAAGGTTGTCGTGTACGGGGTCTATGGAGAGGTTCTGATTGGCTGATTATAATTATGCCATCTCTAGATGTGTATCATTCTTGTAGTTGATGTTATGAATATTGGCTCTATGCTGCCCGTATTTCAAACTTGTGCTCTGCTTCCGGGGAACACCCCAGCCAGACAAGTTGGTGTCAGTTCTACCTAACCTGCTTGATGGCCCATTAAGGACCATCAGCTATACAATCGACCCATTGAGAGACGGCAGATACTCCTTGTCACTCAGCAAGGTATGCAGGGAACTGCCTATGGACAGAACTCTAAGGTTTTTCTATGCCACATGCTCTATAGAGTGTCCTTGAGACAAAGAAAGCAAAGACCACATGGCAAGAGATTATAAAAGGCTGATGCCTCATCTCCATCTTGTCTTCAATCCTGCTTCATACCCCTGGAGGGACTTTGCTACAAACTGAAGCTCTGTACAAAGGACTGAATGACCCATCCCAGCTGTTGATGTACTCCAGAAACTTGATTTGAACCTGCAGTTTATTCCATCACTGCTACAAGCCTGAACCAAGAACTTTGCCATTACTGTATGTGAAGGGTTAAAATCCATGTGCAGTTTATATAACAACCTGGTCTATGGATTGTGCCAGCTCTTTTCCAGACCCAAAGTCCAGAATATGGTCAAGGGACCAGAGGCCTAGCAAATCGTGATCAGCTAAGAGAAAGCTGGGTAAACAGAAAGCCTTGCTTGCTAAGATAGGCCTGGTCAGCAAATTGCCAGGTGTTGGAGCTAAGAACTAAATAATTGTGTCTTATTCAGAGTTGCAGATTAAACAAAGAATCCCTGTTCCTATTGTGTTAGTCTCTTCTGTAGGGAGACGTTCTTCCCACTGATCCAGCCTTAAGTTTAGGAAAAGTTGGCACATGTCAGTATAAGATAGGGCATCCTTCCCCCTCCCTTCCAAGGGACCAATGCCTGCCTTAAGACACACAGAAAACAATCTTTATTGCCATATACTTTCACTGTTTCTTTGCTTTAACCCCTAGGAATCTACCTGTTGGACAATCAAAGGAGTTGCTCCATTCCTATGGACCCCAAATCAGAATTCAACATAGTTATTTTATACTACTAACATTTTATTAAAGTATTAATTAAATGTTAACTTGCTAACTTGAGACCATGGGCGGAAACATTATGTAACCTGTTAACCATTGGCTGATGTGCTTATCTTGTCTTGCTGCAAAACCTATCCCGGGGTGTGGCACTGCCTACCCCGTCACTTTCCCCCGCCCATGGAAAATCTACATAGTCTATTGTAATCAATTAACTGACAGTGTCTCTGAGCCTAATAAGCCAGGTGACACTTGGCCAGTGCTGTGTGTAATAAACTCCTCTGCTTGACCTCTACACGGTGTGGACTTATGTCCTTCACTGGTGAAGCTAGTAGTTTATTTAAGGTTATGGGTAGGTTCAGGTTAGTAAAATATAGTGAATCAATGTATTAGTATTACATAGAGAACTGTATTTGTGGGGGTGGTTACAGTACATGTAAAGTTGCTGGGCAATCAGTAATAGTAGCGTTGCACGTGCTTGTGACTATTTTCAATATTTTTTACCTTTTATATGTGCACTTATAGGAATAGGCAATTAATGCATAATATTACTTGGACTTGTGCTTGTCTCCAGTATAACTTGCCATTTGTATTAATCCTCACTCAGGGCTGGTCTACACTACGGGGGGAAATCGATCTAAGATACGCAACTTCAGCTACGTGAATAACATAGCTGAAGTCGAAGTATCTTAGATCGAATTACCTACTGTCCTCACGGTGCGGGATCGATGTCCGCGACTCCCCATGTCAACTCCGCTACCGCCATTCGGGTTGGTGGCGTTCCGGAGTCGACAGGAGCTCATTCGGGGATCGATATATCGCGTCTAGATGAGACGCGATATATCGATCCCCGCGAAATCGATTGCTACCCGCCGATACGGCGGGTAATGAAGATGTAGCCTCAGTGCTGGTCTTTAATTCTGTTTTTCTTATTCTGTCTGTGTTGCCTTGATAGTTGTAAGTCATTAAAAACCTTTCTGGAGGAATAATTGGCTGTTCAGTTTCTCTTTTGCAGACACTACTCAACCTCATTGCATCTGTGTTGGGTGGTGGGAAGTAGCGATCGCCCAGAGCCCCACTAGGGCCCTGACGGGAGCCCCCCTAGGGCTCTGACGTGTGCCTCCTCCTTCCATTAATCTCCACAAACCACATTCTAGAGATGGGCATGGTGACCTCCCTGGGGATCTTGACAGCTTTAGCCAACTTCTTGGTGGCTATTTTCCTGCTCACAGCCACTGTCTTCTTCTCATGCCTTGTCCTGGAGTCCCAGCTGCTGGTTGACTGGGAAGGAGCCAAAGTGCTGGTGACTTTAGCCTGCACCAAGTTGCCTTTGCTCATCAGACTCCTGAACCCCAACTGGATGTGGTTCTTGTTCTTCTGCACAGCACAGCCCTGGAGAGGAGGGATCTGCAAATGTACATTCCTATGATACCTTTGTTTAATTGATGAAAACATAAACTAGACACTTAGAGGATTGGAACTGATTTCAGCTGATGGACAGCTTTGCTAGGTTTTTATGCATTTGGACAGTGAAATGTTGAGTGTTTACATTCATTTCAAGCATCCCCCTATGGTGGAGCTCCTGAACATAATGGAGAATGGAAATGAAAATCTTTTCCTTTTTCAAAAAAGAAATAAGGAAGGTCATAAGAGGGCACTTGGATTTGAACCAAGGACTACTTGATTTGTAGTCAAGCACGCTACCCTTGAGCTATATCCCCACAAGAGCAGTAGCATAGAATCATGATCTCCAGGACTTTGAAGGACAAACCCTGCTTCATCAAGCTCCTTTGCCATTCCCAGACCACAGGTGGTTTTAAAAATGGGGTTTGCTTAAACTTCTTAAATGTGGTAAACACCACAGCTTGCACACCCACCGATATAGCTTCTCCCACTGACATAGCTGCCACCTCGTGGGGAAGTTGATTATCTACACCAACAGACTCCTTTCTTTCCTCATCCTGGAGTAAACTCAGCTTTTTATTCCATGGTTCATGTTTTATGGAATAACAGCAGCAGCTTGAAGAAAGAGGAGAGCGAATAGCTCACTGTCAGAGGTGAAGGTGGCCATGTCCCCTCTGTCTGACCATTGCCATTGCAGGAGAGAAGGTTTCAAAGGAATTGAATGCCCTGGCTACTAGAGACACAGGGAGGTTTTCCTGTTCATGGATCTGTGCAAAGGAAATTGTGTCTCTGTGTGAAAATGAGGTAGGAAATGAAATGCCCACAGGGTGGCGCAATGCCCTAAGCTAAGGCAGGAGGGTGAAGGACTCGGGCTGAGGAATGACTGAAGTGGACTCACGTGGGATTAAAATGACATTTGTTTCTGTCAGGTAGTGAGAAATGTGACATTAATTTAGATGCGGGGTTGAGGCTTCTTTAGCTGCTTGTAAAACTTGAACTTGATTTCCCAGAAGGGAGAAAGAGAAAGTCTGGGGCTGCCTTTAGTCCCTGGCTGGGGTCTCCTCACCAGTGGAAAACATCCCTTGTTTGGTGCTGCCAAGGGGATCATGCAGAGCTGAGACATCCCTTGGATTGGATCAAAGGGGGATGTTGGATGGAATTTATCACACAACCCTCCCTGCTTCCCAGAGCCCCATGGGGAGAATCTAGAGAGGGGGGAGTCATTCGTCCCCTGCGCTCCCAGAAGAGCTGCTAGCAGGGGCGGCGAGTTATATGGGCCCGTGGGGCCCAGGCCCCACCAATAATCCAGGAGCTGGGCTCAGCCCCACAAATGTTTGGGCCCCAGGCCGTGTGCTGGGAGTCCCCCCTTTGCAACACCCGGGGCTCTCACTCACCGCAGCGGCTGCAGCAGCTCCCGGGAGGGGCCTCAGGAGCGACTGGACTCCCAGCCCATTGCCTGGCCGCGCCTCCACAGCAGGGAGGGGGAGCGAGCCACAGGCAGCGGCTGAGCCCTGGGCAGCCATTGTGAGCAGCAGCCAGACACAGACGGTGAGCTGTGGGGGCGGGCAGGCAGGCACACACACGTTGGTGGGGACAAACACACACAGCCAGGGGGTTGGGGGATAGACACACACGGGGGGGGACGGACAGACAGACACAGCCTGTGAGCTGTGGGGGCAGCCAGACACACACACACACCGCCGGGGATTGGTGGGGACAAACACACACAGCTTGGGGTTGTGGGACAGACACACACAGCGGGAGCAGACAGACAGACACAGCCGGGGTGGGGTTGGTGGGGACAAACAGACGGACACAGCCGGGGAGATGTGGGGACAGACAGATGGAGTCGTGGGTGGGAAAGGAGCAGCAATGGGCACCCGGGCTGGTATAAAATACACAGGATGGGGGCTTCCTGGGGACTATAGCAACACCCCGCAGAGCAGACCCAGGTTGCAGCTGGCTCTGCCCATCACAGCCCCTGCCCCACAGAGACCCACACAACCCTCTGCCCCTCGAGAGACTCCCAATGACCCTGTGCCCCTGTCACTCCTCTCCAAAGAGCCCTCCCTTTGTGCCAGCCCACTCCCTCCCCACTGCCTCCCCTCCTCCAAAGCTCCCTACAATCTCCCCTTTTGCCTTCCGCCCCCCAGCCCAGCCCATTCCATTGGCCGGGAGGCTCCCAGTCTAGTAGCTAACAGGGCCCATGGGAGCTGCACCTGAGGCAGGGGCAGCCCCATCCCCAGTGAGGCTATGGTGAGGGGTGGCAGCAGGGGAGGCCATACGTGATGGCAACCTCCCCCCTCGGTACCCACCATAGGGGAGCCAAGTGGGCCTTCTGGACCTGAGAGGGACCCTAGGAGCATGTGCAGTGAACGGCGGGGGAGAGGAGGGGTCCCTCCCCTGGAGCTTGCTGCTGCCAGGGAGGGTGGAGGGGAGTCCTCTTTGGCCCTAGCCCTGGGGCAGCCTGTCTGCACCCCAAGTTCCTTATCCCTAGCCCTGCCCCAGAGTCCTCACCTGACCGGAAAAACGCAACTTAAATTTGGTGGTCAGTTTAGAGTATCATAGAATATCAGGGTTGGAAGGGGCCTCAGGAAGTCATAAGGTCCAACCCCCTGCTCAAAGCAGGACCAATTCCCAACTAAATCATCCCAGCCAGGGCTTTGTCAAGCCGGGCCTTAAAAACCTCTAAGGAAGGAGATTCCACCACCTCCCTAGGTAATCCATTCCAGTGTTTCACCACCCTCCTAGTGAAAAAGTTTCTCTTAATATCCAACCTAAACCTCCCCCACTGCAACTTGAGATCATTACTCCTTGTTCTGTCCTCTGCTACCACTGAGAACAGTCTAGATCCATCCTCTTTGTAACCCCCTATCAGGTAGTTGAAAGCAGCTATCAAATCCTCCCTTATTCTTCTCTTCTGCAGACTAAACCATCCCAGTTCCCTCAGCCTCTCCTCAGAAGTCATGTGCTCCAGCCCCCTAATCATTTTTGTTGCCCTCCACTGGATTTTCCAATTTTTCCACATCCTTCTTGCAATGTGGGGCCCAAAACTGCACGTAGTACTCTAGATGAGGCCTCACCAATGTTGAATAGAGGAGAATGATCATGTCCCTCGATCTGCTGGCAATGCCCCTACTTATACAGCCCAAAATGTTGTTAGCCTTCTTGACAAAGGCCAGAGGAGGGAGTGTTAGTGCCTGTGTGGACTTCTGAGAAGTGCATGGGGTGGAAGGAGATGCTGGGATGCTCTGGAACCACTCCTTCAAAGCCAGTCAGGACTCTGGGGGAGCCTCCTCTCTGAGCAGACTGTCTCCAGGGCAAGAAGCTTACACCTTCCTGGGTCTGACCTCAGAGCATTCAGCATGCCCTTCCACACCATGCACTTTCCGCAGTGAGTCCGCCCAGGCGGGGTCCTGGGGCAGCCAGAGGTCCCTGCACCCCAACTCGGCAGTCAGATGTGACTCTCAGCCAGACTGTAAAACAGAAGGTTTATTAGATGATGGGAACACAGTTTAAACAGAGCTTGTTGGTACAGAAAAGAGAACCCCTCGGTCAGGTCCATCTTGCGGGGTGGGGAGCCCAGAACCAAGTTCTGAGTCTCTCCCCATTTCCCCAGCCAGCTCCAAACTGACACTCCCTCCTCTGGCCTCTGTCTCTCTTCCGGACAAGGAGGCCACCTGATCTCTTTGTCCCCAACACCTTCAGTTGGCATCTTGCAGGGGAAACTGAGGCACCCACACAGTATTCAGAGAAAATATTAAGAACATTCCCACTTCATCACAACAGGTACAACAAAATATAATACTGTATATTGAAGTAGGCAAGTGCTGCTTCTGACTTTCCACTTTTAATTGACCCTTGTAATCTTGTGGCGCTGACGCGTTGTAGCTTCATTTTATATCGGCTTACAGGGTGGGAGCGGGGGGGGCACCACCATTTTGGGCCCCACCAAAAATTATACAAACCTGCCACCTATGGCTGCTAGGGCTCCTTCCTGCCAGCTACTCACCCCTGGATTCACCCTCAGCTCCTGGGATCTTTCTGCTCCAAAGGCTCCAGAGGCCTGGGGTGGGGAGGGCGTCACTGCACAGTCTGAAACACAAGGGAGGTTTCTGGAATTGAAGGAAGGAGCAGAAAATGGAGAGGAAAGAAACAGAGAGAAAATGCCTCATCTCTCTCCTCTCCCCCTCCCAGCAAGAAATGTGACCAAGGACCAGCGTTAGAGGAAATGGTGCCCGGGCAAAACTTGTACTTTAGCACTTCCCCATCACCCCTGGACGATCCCCCTCCCCCTTTAGTGCTAGCTCCTGCACTCCCAACCCTTGCACCTCCTTCACCCCTAACTCCTGCCCCCTCCTGTGCCCGAACCCCTACACTGTGTCCCCTTTGACCTTAACTCCTGCACTCCCCTCCTGTGCCACCAGCCACTGCCCAGCTCCTGCACCCCCTTCACCCTAACCCCTGCACCCACGTGGGGACTCTGACCTGTGTGCATGGCACAGCTGGCATTGCTGCCCACTCCTCCCTGGGATGCTGCTCCTCCGGGCACCCCTAGGGCCTGCGGGGGCAGGGCGAGAAGTGACATCATCCGAGCTCCCTGCATCCAGGTCACTTTCCTCAGCCGGGCTGCATCAGGGGAGGGCAGAGAGCAGCAGCTTCTGATGCTCCCCTCACAGCCCAGCCCAGGTGGGGACAGTGACCAGGACGCATGGAGCACATAGTGTTGCTCCTCGCTCCCCACAACCCTCTTTGGGGCCATGGACGAGCATTGGGGGCAGGGGAGAGCAGTGAGCACCTTTGCACCGGCACACGGTGCCCTTTGACCCCCTGGAGCCCTGGGCGGCTGCCGGGGGCCCCACCCCTAAGGCCGGCCAGGCTCCCCAGCATGAACAGCAGAGACACAGGGAGACTGGCCCCACACTGAGCAGTGGTAGCCTGGGCGGCTCGTAATGGAGGTTCGGGGGGGCTCAGCCTCCCCAAACCTTGTGTCACCAAGGGGGCAGTGGGGCCCATGACTAGGGGCCCTGGCCAAATTGGGCCCCCCCTGGAAAAGTCTCCCCCATGTCAGCCCCAGGGCTGGAGGAGCTCCAACTCCCTGCTACGGCCCAGGGGCTGCAGCAGGGCACAGAGCTTCTCTGGTCTCGGGGCCGCAGCGGGGCAGGGGTAAATGAGTGACAGGGTGGGGCCAGTGGGGGAAGGGGTGGAACAGAGGTGACAGTGGATGGGGCCGTGGGTGGAAGGGGGCGGAGCCACAGACAGAAGTGGCGGGGTCATGGTTCCGGTTCTGGGGCCCCTGCACTTGTTCTCCCTTTCCCTGGGCTTTGGCATCACTAGCCCCTGCTTAGCGAGTAGGGTTCAGTGGTCCCCAAAATGTGGGGCATGACTCCTAGGGGGACACAAATGAAGTTTCATGGGGGCACCTCAGGGCCTGAGCCAGCCCCCATGGAGGTAGCAGATTTAAAGTTTATTAGAGAATATTTAAAAATAAACAATACAAAGTGTTTGAGGCATCAGTTATTGTGTCATTGGGGGTAACATACAGGTTGTAGGGGGATGTTAGCGTTTTGGTATTGGACGGCATATACATATACACAGTCTGTCATGTCCCCAGTGCGGGGTATACGGTAGGTGGGTTCAAGGTACAGCCAGCAAGCAGTGAGGGTACATCACTCATACAAACAGGTTACGGATAGTCGTGGGCATGAATAAATGAGCGGACTGGGTAATGATGGTAGGATGACCCTCACAGGGCAGAGTTCAGTTTGGTTGGTTCTGGGCTCAGGCGATAAAGTCCAGCAGGGGAAGTTTACAGGTCTCTTCCCCCTTGTGGGTGCGTGAAGTCACGCCGGCTCACTCTTAGTATTGACGGTGGCCGGTGACGTGCTCTGTGTAAATGTCTCTGGACCACCGAATAGTGTCCGAGACCATTAGGCATCTCATGAGCCGCGCGTAGCGATGGCCCACCCCACAGGTCCGCAGCACGCGCTCATTAAGGGGGTCCCAGGCGCCCAAGGCCCCAACGATTAGGGCATCGGTGTAGACCTCGTAGCCCTTTGCTCGCAGGGTGTCAGCCAGGGGAGCGTACTTTTCGAGTTTGCGGGCTCGGGCTTGGCGGAAAGCCGTGGTCCTATTCTCGAACGGGATCGTCACGTCGACGAGGATGATCTTTTTCCGGTCCTCATCCGTGATGACGATGTCCGGGCGCAGCAGGCTGTCGGTGCCGGGGATGGCACGATTGACAGCGATCTCTCCCAGGTGCGGGGCGATGGCCTTCACCAGGCGGTCCTGGACGGCGTTGTGGCACAGCTGCCAGGCTCTGGCATGGGGCTTGCAGCTGCACAGGACATGGGGCAAGCTCTCCATGGCGTACCCACACTTCCTGCAGCGCTTGTCCGGGTTCCCGTGGTGGATGGCTCCGTTGAGAGGGACACAGTTCAACCGGGCGTGGTGTATGTCTCAGCCCCACTCTGTCCCAGCTCTTCCCCAACCCCACCCTCAGCCTGGGGCTCTGGCTCCTAGCTCGGCCTCGACCCCCTTACCTCTGTCTGCACCCCTCTCCCCAGCAAGCAACGGCCCCACTCCCAGCCCTGGTTCTCAACCGTGGCTTCTGGGGGGGCCTTAGTCATGGATAAGAGGGCACAGTGTGAAATGTTTGGGGAATGACTGGTTTAGGGTGATGTTCTCAATCACTTCTATGCAATCAAATAAAAGCTATTCCTCATCCACCTACCCCTCCATCAGGACGGACTAGGTATGTTCTGCTGCCCTTCACTCATGCAGGAAGGATAATAACATTTCATTCCATTCAATCCTAAAGTGATTTGTAACCCGCCATCAGCCAAAACTGGTCATTTTGGGGAAGCGGCCCCATCATGCTGCATAACTAGGCAGAGTAGGTGTGTCTGTGCAAACACAGTCTGTTCCTGAAGTCTTTCCCCCAGCTCCTCACTAGATGTGAGGGGGAAGCTCATTCAGCCCCTGCTTCCACTTAGTATTTAAAACTCCTTATTGTCCCTATCTCTGCTGGCCTTAGATTTCTCCTCCTGTCCTTTTTCTAACAACTCAGATGAGGTGGCTGAGTGGTTAAGGTGATGGACTGCTAATCCATTGTGTTCTGCACGCATGGGTTCGAATCCCATCCTCATCGGGTGCATTTACTTTTCACCCCTCCTTTGTAGACAATCATCTCCCCCTTTGGTACAATGACAGATCAAACAATGTTGCTTCTTGCAATCAGAAACTCAGAACTCCCTTGCTTTAAATAAAATGTCTAAATCACAGATTTCTTAAAAAAAGAAATTCTCTAGTGTTGTATTTCTTAGTTTTTATCTCAAAAGGGAACATCCTCATCATCTCCCCCAAACACCCTGGGACCTGCCCAAATTATTAAAATACCCTCAACCCGAGCAAGGCGAGAGCAGTGAATCAGAGCTAGTGTCTAGGACAAGCTGTTCTGAAGGAGGCAACTCCAACATTTTCTCCCTGCTTCCCTTGGCAAGGTCTGACTGAGAAAACAAAATTCCCCAAACTGAAAATTTTCTGCTGAAAAACCAATACTAGTCTGTTTGGGGACTTTGGTTTGCAAGTATTATTGTTATTATTCTCTTCTGATTTCTGAGTCAGTTCAGTTCAGTCTTTGTCCTCCAGGTGTGTTTCCAGCTGTTGAGGAGAGAGGCCAAGTCATGATGTCTCTTCCCCTCTTTCATAGTTTCTTCCAACTTGCTAGGAAGCTCCTTTGCTACGATGTGAGTCAAGCAGTGTCCATTGTCTCTGTGCTATCTCAGAGAAGCCTGCATTGTACACGGTTCCTGGGATAGTCCTTGGGAGTGTGGATCCCTTCAATGGGCCAGCAGCAAGTCTGGCTCCTCCCTTGTCGCACCTGAAAGGCTGGTGGGGGGCATTTCCCAACCTCATAACATATCTCAGTAACGCACACAGAGCAAAACTTCATAACTTCCCAACCAATGCGAGCACACACAATCCAACCCGATATTAATGTTCAACAGATCAAGACTTTTGAAATGATACCTCACCAGGCAGACTTTGTACAAACCATGTCATCATTATATGAGAGTGGTGAATATGGGGCTTCCAGGTGCTGCTTTGAGCACAGCATGCCACACCTGGGCTTCCATTGCAATGGAGACGTACCCTTAGAGTCCATCTCTCCTGGGATAAAGATGGCAGCAGGGCTGGCCTGGGTCATCTGACTTGGGCTCCTGGAGCTAAAGCTGAGGGGCTAAAAACTGTGGTGCAGATATTTGTGTTCACACTGAAGCCTGGGTTCAGAAACCCTCACCCCTCGTGGGGCCTCAGAGGTTGGGCTCAAGCCCATATGTCTGCACTGTAATTTTATAGAGGTTGGGAGGGAGTTTAGCAAGTGGAAATGGTAAAACCACATTGAGGGGAGTGGACCACTGACCTATCAGCTCTTAACACCCAAACTTTCAGTAACTCTCTTATCAGTGCCTGCGAGTGTAATTTAAACCATAGGTCCATCTAGCTCTGAATCTTTTCTTCTGAGAGTAGCCAATACCAGGTGCCCCAAAAGCCACTCCTCAAGGCACCACTGGGAGTTGAACCCAGGATCTCCTGTATACAAAACAAGGGCCGTAATCAGCTAAGCCATGGTACCTGCTCTTGTTTAAAATGCTGTGTTTGCCCACACCTGACTCTCTGCCATCGCCACTGGGCCCTGGCAAGTGTTGCTTGTGTTTGGCTTCTGTAAAGCAGAGGAGCAGGTGAAGTTTTGCTCCCAAGGTGTGTGTGTGATTCTTTGGACACGTCTACACTACAAAATTAGGTTGGTGTAATTACATTACTTAGGCTGGCAATGCAGTTCTATCAACCTAATCCTGCTGTAGATAACAGCTCAGCAGTCAGAAATTTCTGGAGCTATGAAACAGAAGGGAGCCAGCCTCTGTAGCAGGAATGCAGAGCAGGTGAGTTCATGGTGGGATACTAGTGAAGACCAGTGATGGTGATATAATGACCAGCAGCATTTACACTGACAATTTGTCACTTTAAGTTTGCTGCACAAAGCTCTAGGCCTCTCGTCGAGGTGGTTTTATTTTGTCACCAAAACAGGGCAATTTTGTCACCAGACGTGGAATTGCAGTGTGTGCACCAGCCAAAAGGTGCTGAGCGAGGGAGTGTTGGGTTGCTTGCACACACACACACACACAGCTTGCAAGGAAAACCTCACCTGCTCCTCTGCTTTGCAGAATCCAACACAAGCAAAGCTTTTCAGGCCCCAGTGGGGATGGCAGGGAGTCAGGTGTGGGCAGACACGGTATCTTAGCCACAGGTAGGCACCATGGCTTAGCTGGCCAAAGCACCTGCCTTGTAAACAGGAGAGCTTGGGTTCAACTCCCACTGGTGCCTTGTTGATTAACTTTTGGGGCACCTGGTATTTGCCAGAGGATAAAACACAGACCTAGATGGGTTTTTGGTCCAGCCTAGTATGGCTGTTTAAATTACACTCACAGGCACTGATAACAGAATTACTGAAAGTTTGAGAGTTAATAGGTCAGTGGTCCAGCCTGTCACAGATGACCCCCCTCCCTCTGGGACAGGGGCTGGTCTGAGCTCTTACACCAAATGGCTCATTGTGGCTGCCAGAATCTGTGAGCGGCTCATTTAGTTTGCATGGAGGGTTGAGTCCTGCTTTGTGCACCATGTGTGAGAATGAAAACCCTAAACCACCCTTTGAAATAACAAATGCAGCAGGACGTGTTATTGTCCCTGACCCAAAGCAGACAGACCAATGGAGAACTGCCATTGAGTCCAGGGGAATACTCCACTGCCAATTTACATTTTTTGCTTGCTAAACTCCCTCCCAACCTTGAGGGCTCCCAGTGCCCGATATTGAGCTTGAGCTGAGATGTCTACAGTGCAAATTTATCACCCCACAGCCCGAGCCTGCACTGGCACAGGCCAGCTATGGTTGTTTCATTGCAGTGTAGACATAGCCCCAGCCCAAGTGGCTTTGGAACCCATGTCCCCTGCCTAGCAAGTGCTATTGAATTGAGGGTGAGTCTCTCAATCGGGGGCTGCCAAGCACAGTTGTGCTGCCCTCGATTCACACAACAAGGATAACAACCCTTTATTTTACTCCTGCCCCTGTAACATGGAGACTGGGAATCCAACACCAGCCACAAGTGATCATTTTGGCAAGCAACCCAACATATTTCCAACATTCTGTAAAATCCACATGCAGACTTATACACGAAACCTTGCAAGAAAATCTTCCTGAGGGGGTCTGAAGCACCTGCTGCTGGAGGGAAGGAGGGAGCCGTAGGTTGGGATTGAGAAGCAGCATGAGGAGGGGGGCCTGTGGGTTGTGATTGAGGGGCACTGGGAATAGGAGGTGCCTCTGGATGAAGGAGAAGGATGAAGAGGAGCAGGCTCTGGTTGGGAGTGAGGAGCAGTGAGCACAGGGGGGACTGAGGGTTGGGACTGAGGGGCACTGAGAAAAGAGGGGACATGGGTTTAGGCTGAAGAGCATCTTCATTTGGGGATCCAGCAGGACAGGGGAAGGCAGCAGGTGATTCTAATTCCTTAGGGATATTCTGTGTGTGTGTGTGTGTGTGTGTGTGTGTGTGTGTGTGTGTGTGTGTAGGGAAGGAAGATGCTCTATGCCCAGAGGCCTTTATTCCTCCAGGCTGCAAGGACAGAGGGGCTGTCAGGAAGTTGCCCCTTCAAACCCCCCCCAAAAGGCCCTTCTGAGGAAAGGGAAAATCCTGCAGAGAAAAAGTAACATCAAAGAGGATGTGAGAAAGACAGGTTAAGGTCTTGGGGAGTAGTTTATCACCTGACCAGGGACTTGAACCCTGGACCCTCAGATTAAAAGTCTGATGCTCTGCCAACTGAGCTAGCCAGGCTCACAAAGGAATAGAGCAAGTTGGTGCAGAGGAGAAACTAGTCAAGAAAACAAGAGCGGGAAACAATAGGGGAAACCTGCTGCTCTCTCTGGCCTGGTCAACACTACGAGTTTATATCAAATTTAGCAGCGTTAAATCGCATTAACCCTGCACCCGTCCACACAATAAAGCCCTTTATAGTGATATAAAGGGCTCTTAATACCGATATCTGTACTCCTCCCCGACGAGGGGAGTAGCGCTGAAATCGGTATTGCTATTTCAGATTAGGGTTAGTGTGGCTGCAATTCGATGGTATTGGCCTCCGGGCGCTATGCCACAGTGCACCATTGTGACTGCTCTGGACAGTAATCTGAACTCGGATGCACTGGCCAGGTTGACAGGAAAAGCCCTGCAAACTTTTGAATTTCATTTCCTGTTTTCCCAGCGTGGAGTGCCGATCAGAACGGGTGACCATGTAGTCCCAGAATCCAAAAAGAGCTCCAGCATGGACCATACGGGAGATACTGAAGCTGATCTCTCCATGGGCAGATGAATCATTTCTATCAGAACTCTGTTCCAAAAGACAAAATGCCAAAACATTTGCAAAAATCTCCAAGGCCATGATAGACAGAGGCCACAACGGGGACTCAACACAGTGCTGCGTGAAACTTAAGGAGCTGAGACAAGCGTACCAGAAAGCCAAAGAATGAAATGGACCCTCGCGGAGGGAGGGGCAACTGATGACTGTAGCTATCCCAACAGTTCCTGCACTCTCCGAAAACCATCTGAATTCTTGGCTGAGTTCCCAAAGCCTGAAGGTTCACAAACATTGTCGCGGGTGGTTCAGGGTATATGTAGTCGCCCCCCCCCCGCCCCCCATGTAAGCAAATGGAAAAAAATTGTTTCTCGCCTTTTTTCAATGTCACAGTATGTCTACTGGATGCTGCTGGCAGACGTGGTGCTGCAGTGCTACACAGCAGCATCGCCTTTCCTTCCCTTGCGGACGGCAGACGGTACAGTAGGACTGATAGCCGTCATCGTTGTCCCGTGAGTGCTCCTGGCTGGCCTTGGTGAGGTTGCCCTGGGGCGCCTGGGCAAAAATGGGAATGACTCCCAGGTCATTCTCTTCTTTAAGCTTTGTCTAATGGAGATTCAATCCTGCCTGGAATATCATAGCAGCTGGAGGCTGCCCTCCTCTCCCCCCTTTAAGCTCTACTTGCAGAGGCAATAAAGTCAGTGTTGTTTCAAATTCCTGCATTCTTTATTACTTCATCACACAAATGGGAGGATAACGGCTATGGTAGCCCAGGAGGGGTGGGGGAGGAGGGAAGCAATGGGTGGGGTTGTTGCAGGGGCACCCACTAGAATAGCATGCAGCTCATCATTTCTGTGGGATGTCTGGGGTGCTGACCCGGAGCGGCCGTTTGCCTCTCTGGTTCTTTAGTAGGCTTTCCTGATAGTCTAGACAGGACTGACTCTCCTTTTAGACAAAACTTAAAGAAGGGAATAACCTAGGGAGTCATTTCCATTTTTGTCCATGCGCCCCCGGCCAACCTCACCAAGGCCAGCCAGGAGCACCCATGACAGCAGTAGATGGTACAGTGTAACTGTCACTGTCAACTTGCAAAGCAGCAGACAGTACAATATGGCTGGTAACTATCTTTACTAACTTGCAGAAGGCAAGGGGATGCTGCTTGTAGCGCTGCAGTACCGCATCTGTCAGCACCATCCAGTAGACATACAGTGATGGTGTAAAAAGGTTGAATGGGCTCCATGGTTTCCATGCTATGGCTTTCCCTCCTGGCAATCCAGGGAAAAGGGCGCAAAATGATTGTCTGCCGTTGATTTCACAGAGGGAGGATTGACTGACGACATTTACCCAGAATCACCCACGACACTGTTTTAGCCCCATCAGCATTGGGATCTCAACCCAGAATTCCAATGGGTGGGGGAGACTGCGGGAACTATAAAAGCAGCAAAGAATCCTGTGGCACCTTATAGACTAACGGACGATTTGCAGCATGAGCTTTCGTGGGTGAATACCCACTTCTTCGGATGCAAGTAGTGGAAATTTCCAGGGGCAGGTAAATATAAGCAAGCAAAAAGCAAGCTAGAGATAACGAGGTTAGTTCAGTCAGGGAGGATGAGGCCCTGTTCTAGCAGTTGAGGAGTGAAAACCAAGGGAGGAGAAACTGGTTCTGTAGTTGGCAAGCCATTCACAGTCTTTGTTTAATCCTGAGCTGATGGTGTCAAATTTGCAGATGAACTGAAGCTCAGCAGTTTCTCTTTGAATTCTGGTCCTGAAGTTTGTTTGCTGCAGGATGGCCACCTTAAGATCTGCTATTGTGTGGCCAGGGAGGTTGAATATCTGATTTGTGTCCATTTATCCTTATCCTTTGGACAGTCTCTACGGAAAAGGATAAATGGACACAAATCAGATATTAGGAATGGCAATATACAAAAACCTGTAGGAGAACACTTCAACCTCCCTGGCCATGCTGGGCACTTCACTGGCAGAGCGACATCTCTCAGGGTGTGACCCCTCCCCAAACCCATAGAGTTCAGGTGACCTAAGCCCTGGTTAGATAGTGCTAAAGGAAAGGAAGAATTGTTCTGTCCATGTAGCTATTACAGGGATGGGAAAACCCCTCCACTCATTGTCTACTCCAAAGTGCTATAGCAGTGCCACAGCAGCATTTTAAGTGTAGACAGAGTGAAACTAGATCTGGCTCTAGTTTGCACTGTGTATGCTCAGCTACTAAGACTATAATAGCAACAACAACAGTGCAGTGCTTGCATAGTTGGCAGGATTTGAACCTGCGCAGGGAGACCCCAATGGATTTCTAGCCCAGCGCCTTAACCACTTGGCCACAACTACTTGACATATAAGCCCATTTTACTGCATGATGATTCTGTTCTCACTGAATTGTCACTTCAAATTGTTTGCTCAGACCAGCTTCCCCAGCACACTCATGGCTGCATTAGTGTAAGTGTGTCCTTGGCTGAACAGCGACAATTCCTGCCCATTTCCCTTCCGGCTGGAGCATGATTAGAGTGTGTTTGTCTGAACGACATTGCTGTAGATTGTTGTTCATTCCCCACTCTGACAATTCAGACAGTCCCTTTCCTAGTCAAATCTCCAGCACATCGTTCCAATAGCAGGGGGCAGGATTTCTCTGGGGCAATGAGGGCTGCTGCGTGAACTCAGCCCTGCATTCCACCCTTGGTGTTTCATGGACTAACAACAGCAGCAGAAAGAAAGAGCCGAGCCAATATCTCCCTGGCAAGGATGCAGGTGCCACGTCCCCTTTGTCTGACCGTCGCCATTGCAGGAGAGAAGGGTTCACTGGAATCGAATGCCCTGGCTCAGACCAGAGACACAGGAAGATTTTGCTTTTCATGGATCTGTGCAAAGGAAATTTTGTCTCTGTGTGAAACTGAGGTCGGAAATGAAACATCCACATGGTGGCCCAATGCTCTAGGGAATGTGGGTGAAGGACTCGGGCTGAGAAATGATTTAACAGGGGTTTATTTCAATTTATTGCCCCATTTAAAATCTATGGCAGCCATTGTTGTTAGTACTTGTACCTGTGTTGGGACACCCCAGTGGGTGTCAAGTCCATTGCCTTCACCAGGGGCTGTCGATTATTTTATCAGGGTACAAATTTCTTGGCCAAGGTATAGTCAAGGTCTAGACTCCAGAGAAAATAATACACTGCTGATAAGAAGAAGTACATCAAAGGATTTTGCAGCCACCATGGGCATAACTATGATGTGTCATGTTTCACTCTTTATACCTGGCGCCACCTCCTTTCCCTTTAGCCTTGTAGTTGACCAAGGGCAAAGCTGAACATCTCCTCAGATACCAGGGAGTGTTTATGTCCATTCCTGCGAGCTACACAGGGGTTTGATGTTACTGCTTTCAGTCCTCTGGCTCTGCCGGGATAAGGAACAATTCAGGCTGTCACTGAACTGAAGGAGGAAGATCAGTTTTTGACAGGGAGAGGGACGCCTCCTCTTAAAGGTGTTTGCCTGGCTGGCAGTCCTGGTTACCAGGTCTCGCCCGTGGGGCTCCAGCAGTTTTGGGACCGGGTCACTCCCTTGGCCCCACCTGCTGCCCCCAGGCACTCCCCCCCAGGGGCCCCATCAGTGCAACGGAGCTGAGCAGTGTCTGCCTGCTCGCTCCAGTGGCTGCCGGCCCCTCCCCATGGCAGGGCGGGGTGGGTCTGTGCCTCCGCGCACTGCCTCTGCCTGATCACCCCTGTGGCCAATGGGACGCTGTGGGGGTGATGCCTGGGGACAGCAGCATGTGGAGGACCCCCAGCCCACCCTGCTTTGGAGACCCAGGTAAGCGCCACACTCCTGACCCCCTTCCTGAGCCTGCACCCCCACCCCCTCCTCACATACTCCCTCCCACCCCCAACCTCTCTCCCAGAGCCTGCACCCCCTCCCTCCCTCCTCCATACCCCCAGCCCCCAAACTCTCTCCCAGAGCCTGCACCCCAATCCCCAGCCCCAGCCCAGGGCCTGCACCCTAGACCTCCTCCCCCCACCCAAACTCCCTCCCAGAGCCTTAGGCAGGTGAGGGGCAGAGTTTTGGGGGGCGGGTTCTGGGCAGTATGAATGACATTATTGGCCCACTGGGAGGACTGGAGGACTGGCACTGGCCCTAAGGTAAATTGAGGTTGAGACTCTGCTTTAAGGGATTGGAGCAATGCTGGAGAGACTGACGGGCAGGGAGCTGGGGAGCTGTGTGTGCCCCAAGGAGAGTTGTTGTTGTGCTCCGGTGACACAGAGCGGGGGTGGGGAGTTTGTAAGCTGTGGTGTTTGTACAGAGATAAAGTTTACTAACCCCCAGGTTAAAAACTGTTCCTGCTCTGGGCTATACCTGACACTCTCTTTTGTGAGGGTAGGTCAGTGGGTGACTGTTTCCCTGCAGGGTAATGGGTTCTTAGTTCCAATCCAAGTGATTCCCTTAAAAATCTTTTTTGAATGAAAATCGATTTCCAGACTCATCTCCAGTATGTTCAGGAGTTCGCTGAATGGGGGCAGGGGGCTTGAAATGAATTTAAACATTCAGCATTTTCCTGTGCAAATGAATAAAGACCTAGCAGAGCTGTCCAGCAGCTGAAATCAGTTCCAGTCCTCGGCGTCTCTAAGAGGGACACTCGGTAGCTGAGGCATGTGGGACACCTCTGTGGTGAGGACAGGTGAAAAAATGCTGGATTCAATGAAAGCTGAGACCATAGGAGGGGAAGGTGAACGGCAGCACCACACAGGGTCATAACACTCAGACATGGGGCTTCACTGTCACTGCCCCTGTGTTTTCCATTATTTATATCCCCCTCCCCCACACACAACACCTTCTCCCCTTGAGCCCAATCCAACCCTCCCCCTCTCCCCCACACACGCCATGGGACACAGCCTCTCAGTGAGTCACCCAGATGGGGGCTTGTCTCGGCATCTCCCCAACAGGGGAGCAGAGAGCCAAAAGGGCCACAGGAGGCCAATGGAGCTAGGCAGGGATAGAAAAGACTTCCCCTCCCTTCTCTTCCCAAGAGTCCCGTTAATCTCACCCATGGGACGTTCCAGCACCAGGTGGGCTCAAAGCACCAACCCTCCCCTCAGCAACGGAAGGGGGAACCAGCTCTATCACATGGAAGGAAGCTCCCCACCTCTGCTGCTGCCATCCTGCAGCCTTTAATATGGATTTGTTTTAGCTAATACAACCCCCTCACCCACCCCTCTAATCCATCCATGAAACAAAGAGACAATTCCTGAGCTGGGCTCCAGTGGTGCAATGGGTTAGCGCAGTGCTGAGCTGGAGCTGGTTCTCCCCGGTTCGCAGGAACCGGTTGTTAAATTTAGAAGCCATTTTAGAACCGGTTGTCCCAGGAGAAATGGTTCTAAAAGGGCCGCTCCGCCCCCGGCCCCAGCTCACCTCTGCTTCCTGGGCTCCTCCCCTGAAGGCTCTGCCCCTCCCTTCTCCTCCCCCTCCCCTGCTTCCCGCAAATCAGATGTTCGCGCGGGAAGCCTGGGACTCGGGGGGCTCAGAAACAAGAAGCAGCTTGGCAAGGTTAGCTGGGGCGGGGAAGCGAGGACGGCTCCAGGGAGGCATGGCAGGGCCAGAGCCACTCAGATAGGGCCGGGGCCGGGGCCGTAGGTGCTCGGCCAGAGCCGGGGCGCTTGGCTGGAGCAGGACTCTGTGTGTGTGTGTGTGTGTGTGTGTGTGTGTGTGTGTGTGTGTGTGTATTGATTGATTGATTTCTGCATGTGGTTTTGGGCAAGGGTTTTGTGTGTGCGGAGGGGGTGTTTGTGGCTATGCAAGTGTGTGTGTTCATGTGGCTGGATTTGTGCATGTGTTTGCATCTGTTAGCAGTTGTGTTGATGTTGGCTGCATTTGTGCGGATGTTTGTGTATATTAGCAATTGTGTGTGTGTGTGTGTGTGTGTGTGTGTGTGTGTGTGTGTGGCTGGATTCATGCATGTGTTTGTGTATGTTTGCAATTGTGTGTGTGCGTGCATGCTCTGCTGCCCTCTGCTGGTGCAACAACCGTTTCTCTGTATGTCACAGCCCCCATACCATTGACCCTGGTGGTGATTTCCCCCCTTACAAGGGCTGGCTGGCCTGACCCTTCTCCCCTCTGCGGAGTGTGGTGGGGGCTGCAGCTCACCCCCTGTGGGGCAGAAGGGCCCAGGTGTGGGGCGCTGGGCTCCGATGCACCTGGAGAGCAGCTCAGGTGAGGTGGGGCAGGGCCTGTGGTGTCCGTTCTGCGTTGCCTGGTGCTGGGCCATTGCACAATCCCCAGCCACGCTGCACAGCTCACCCCGAGAGGGGGCAGGGGGCCAAGCAGATGATCCAGCACGAGGGGGGAGAGGATGTGTGGTTGGGGGGAGGAAAAGCCTTGGGCTGCACTGTGGGAGTACAGAGCAGGGGTGACACCCCAGAAACCTGCAGCAAAGGGATGGACAGGTGGGGTGGTTGGATAGAAGAGGCAGCGAGACTAAAATCTAAAAGGGGAGTGCGGGGTCTAGTGGTCAGAGCGAGGGGTTGGTGGTCAGAATTCCTGGGTTCTATCTCCAGCCCTGGGAGGGGAGTGGGGTCCAGTGGTTAGAGTGTGTGTCGGGGGGGAGCCAGGACTCCTGGGTTCTCTCCCTGGCTCTGACTCTCTCTTGTGCAATCCCTCGGCAGTTACCCAACTCGCCAGCTTGTGGGAGCGAGGGGCTGGGGCCGGGTTGCAACATGGCCCAGAGTCCCGTACTGCCCCTTTGTTACCCAACCCGGGGCAGGGTGGGGGATGGCCTGGGAGACCGGCTAAGAAAGGCGCTTCTGGTGGGTTTGTGTGTCGGTCACGCTGCCCCTGGCTGGATAGACCCCTCTAGGTCAGAACCAGTCTCAGCCCGGGTCAGACCCTGGGAGCCCAGCCCCCTCTGTCGCCATGGCCATGTCTATTGGTCTCCTGGAAAGGTCCATTCTCATTGGTAGCTGTCCAGTGGCAGTGAGTTCCACAGGCCTCAGCACACGCTGTGTGGGGCAGGAGGCCTTGTGTTGGGAGTAGTGGGAGTGAACTGTGTGCGGTTGTGTCTCTGAGCACAACTGTGAATATTCTGGTGTGTGTGTCTGTGTGATTGTGAGTATGGCTGGAGATGTGATTGTTTCTCTCTTTGGGGGTTGGGCTAGCATGCCCCTCTGGGTGTGTTGTGTGTGAGTGTTCTTGGCATTGTGTGAGTCCCTTTGTGCGTCAATGTGTGTGTGTGTCACTTGCTGCAGGATACAAAATCCTGCAAAGCCACCACACACACACACACAGAGCGGGGCTCAGCCCCACCAGCAAGAGGCAGCAGGGACACACACGTCTCTCCTGGGCCAGCTTGGACAATTTCCCATCACGACCCGGCACAGTGCTGGTGCCCCCACACAGGGGTGGACAGTGACCGGGCAGGGGGGGGCAGATGTGCTGGATTCAGAAGGAAGCACTTTGGGAAAATCAGTCACGGCCCTTAGCAGAGCTGAGACACAGACCCAGTGACCCCTGCACCATCCTGGGAGGGGAGTGGGGTCTAGTGATCAGAGCAGGGAGGGGGCTGGGCACCAGGACCCCTGGGTTCTACCCCTGGCTATGGAAGTGGAGGGGGTCTAGAGCAGGGGGACTGGGAGCCAGGACTCCTGGGTTCCATAGGGGAGACTGTTTTTACCTGTGCTCCCCTCCCTAGAGATCCCAGCCCAGCCCCCTAGGGGAGAGTGAGTGGGAGCGGGAGAAGTTGCTCTCCCACTTCACAAACATGATTCAACCTCCCGTCTACCATGGGCTGTGACATCATTGACCTCGAACTCCCCCTCCCCCAGGCAGACAGTAGAAGCTCCGCCCCACCAGAGAACGGAGGGGTCTAGTTGCACCCACAACAATCTCACTCATGGTTGCAAAAAAAAACCCCACATCCCCACAAACCACTGCTAGGACAGGATCTGCTGTTTTCTTTTCACCATGAGCTGCTCCCCGCCAGGCACCACACCCCATTCACACGCCTTTGGTCACTATGCAGCTCAGTAGCAATCACTGCCCCGAAGTGACTCCGGCGCAGGCACCCACAGCACGAACTCCCCACACCGGATTCTGTCCACACGCAGAGAATTCTCTCCGCCGGGCTCCTTCGGTTCCTCTCGCTGCTCTCCGTCCTGCCGCCAGACACTGCTCATCTGCATAGCCCCGCCCATGGACACGTGACACCTTCTGTCGTTTTGGTCTCCAGTGAATGAGTCGCCTGCAGAGAGTGAACACATCAGCGCACGTCACAGCCCCAGCGCACGTCACAGCCGCCGGGCGGGGATTGTCTGTGAGCCCCGCGCTGGGGGCGGGGCTTCAGGGAGAGACCCAGCCCCATAGACAGACTGGGGCAGGGAGATATTGGGGGAAGGGATGAGGGGATGGGGGGAGGGAGAGACCCACCCCCATAGACCCATACTGGCAGGGAGATATTGGGGTCAGGAGGGGAGAAGGGGGGTTGGCAGAGACCCAGCCTGGGGTGCAGGAGAAATGGGGTGGGGTGGAGGGAGACATGTGGGGTGGGGGTGGGGTATGTGAAATGTTGGTCCAGGGAAACTGAGTCATTCCCAGGACATCGTGTGCAGGGGGGAGCACAGGGGCAGGGAGAGAGCCCCAGCCCCACAGAGCCCCAGAGGGATATTGGGGGCAGGGAAGGGGATGGAGGGAGGAGAGACCCAGCCCCATAGACCCCTAGAGGCAGCGGGATATGGGGGGGTAGGAGAGGGGATGGCAGAGGAAAGGTCCATCTCCATAGACCCCCCAAGAGGGAGGAAATGAGGGGAGAAGGGGGGAGGGAGGGATCCAGCCCTATAGACCTGTAAGGGCAGGGAGATATTGGGGGCAGGAGGGGAGAAGGGGGGTTGGCAGAGACCCAGCCCGGGGTGCAGGGAAATGGGCTGGTTTGGAAGGAGCTGGGGAGGAGAAGAGACACAGAACAGGACACATGTTGGGACAGGGAAACTGACTCACTCCGAATACATGCGGAGCAGGGCAGGGCGCAGGCAGATCATGCTGGTCCCAGGGTAATTTCGGGGGGTTCTGATTCCCCACTCAGCCGGGGGGCTCCCCTCTGGGCTGAGGAGCCCTGGGGTGGGCTGGGTGCAGGGGCTGTGTGTGTGTATCAGGCTGGGGGAGCTGCCTGGGCAGAGGGGCTGGAACTGGGGGGGCTGCAGCAGCCCCTGGCTTGACGTGGTTTCCATCACACCCAGGGGTTACAGTTGGTTGGGTGGCTCAGCCCCCCCCCCACTATACAGATTGTTCTGGCACCACTGGCCTAGGGTCACCGTCTAGTGCTCAGGGCCTGCCTGGCTCTCCGAGAACAGGGCGAGCGCCCAGCTCTCCTGGGGCAGGGCTGGCGAGAGCTCTGGACAGATACTAACAGCGCCGGGGAGCCTGGATGAATATTAGTTGGACAGAGGAGCCTGGGGCAGTTTTATCAGAGAGCAGAAATGAATCCTGAACACAGCGCTGGAGCTGCAGTGCTCGGGGTGTGGGCCTGGGTCTCCTGCACAGTCTCCCTGCACCCCCTCATGGCATAACAAGTTCCCTGCAGAGAAGCAGAGGTGCGGGACCAAGGGCTGTGGCAGGGGCTGCAGCACCCCCATGTCTCACTGTGAAAAGCTCCAGGTGCTGTGGGAACAAAGCCAGCATTATTGTGTGATTCCAGAGAACCCCTGAGCTGTGCTGCCCCTGTGCAGTGTGAGCGGGAATTGCACGTTTTCACACTGCTTGAGAACACACCTGGGTACAGTTCACAGGCTTTCAGCACCCCTGACAGGCTGATTACAACACCTGCAGCCAATCAAGGCAGAGCTAATCAGGATAAAAAGGAGCTCATTCCAGTTTGTGGTGTGCATGTGAGGAGCTGGGAGCAAGAGGTGCAAGGAGCTGACAGTGACAGGGTGAGGGTGTAGCTGCTGGAGGACTAAGGAGTACAAGTATTATCAGACACCAGGAGGAAGGTCCTGTGGTGAGGATAAAGAAGGTGTTTGGAGGAGGCCATGGGGAAGTAGCCCAGGGAGTTGTAGCTGTCATGCAGCTGTTACAGGAGGCACTATAGACAGCTGCAATCCACAGGGCCCTTGGCTGGAACCCCGGAGTAGAGGGCAGGCCCGGGTTCCCCCCAAACCTCCCAACTCCTGATCAGATACAGGAGGAGTTGACCCAGACTGTGGGTTCCACCAGAGGGGAAGATCACTGAGGTGAGAAAATCTGCCAATAAGCGCAGGACCCACCAAGGTAGAGGAGGAACTTTGTCGCAGCCTCTAATTGCAGCATTTTTAAACAATCTGCATGCTGCTTGCAGGCTCCTAACACTTGCCACAGCAGCTCCTTTTAACTTCCATTCAACCACCTGTACTTATGCCGATAGGTTGACTTTAGGTCTTTAACTTTGATTGGTAGCTGAGAAGATGGTAAATTGGAGAGAAATCCGTTCTTCATTTGCTTGTTATTTCCTGACTTCTTTATTCATGGCCTTTTCCTTATTTCCCAGCAGATTGACTAGATCTGGGTGCTAGCAGGGGGACCTGACGGGCTCCTTATTGTCTGATTTCTTTCAGAAGCATTGAACTTGCCAGGGCACAGTCAGATTCTGGATGCTCATGTAAATGTAACACCTCAGGCTCAGCTTTAGTTCTGTTTCTCAGCTCTTTTGGAAAATCGATCTTTAGTCTGACATGTAGCATCCTTGCATTAGGAGATGGCTAATTAATAAGACCATAAACCTTGGCAATCAAATGGAACCTGAAGTCCACAGAAGACCCCGAAAGGCCCTTGGGGAGTGCAGTGCAAGTTGAGGAAGACTTCCCTGCACAGCTTCTCTCTCAATACTCGTTTTCCTGGATTGAGCGCAAAAGTCGGGAATCAGCTCAGGGTAGGGTTATACCATGTGTGTGCAGTGGTTAGACAAGAAACTGGACTGGTATGGAGCAAAACACTTGTGTGTACGTTTGAGAAGGAGCAGAAAAGAGCATTGGGGCTGCGGTATAGCACTTGCATAGGCTTTCTTTGGCCTGTTTTGCGTAAGAGTTAACAGTGAGAGATTGTTAGTCACAGGTCAGTGGGTGCGTTTATGCAAATTAGGAGCATATAGGGAAACCAGCAAGAGGAAGGAGGCTGAAAGACTTCTCTGTCTTTGAACAGAATTGTGTGTTAAGGGCTCTTGCTTTGAATTCTTCCAGTGGAGTCATTTCGGGGAAGTGATCATCACTTCGAGTTACCTAGTTATCAAGTGTCGTGAATGGTGTTTGGTGCGTGTCTGGGAGCTCCTTGTGCTGAAGTAGAAAGCAGTGGGGGAAGAGCAGCTGCCTAGCATCCGAAACTCGGCTCTTTGAGCTCAGATGGGGTGAGTAGTCTCTTGGCCTATCCAAGGCCGTGATCAAGTGTCTTGATATTATTGGTCTTTTGGCCTCGAGATGAAAACCTGGTCTGTGTCTTGGGAACCTTGATGAAAAATTATCTAAGTTGTATCTGATAGGTCCTTTATTTGAGAACTGTATATTAAATTGATTTTTGAAATAAGGGGATGGAATAGGAGCTTGCTCTGTCCACCCCATGCATTGACTTGGTATTGCAGTGTCTCCAGGACCAGTGCCTCTCCTTCTAGGGAGAATTGTCTGGTTAAAAAGCAGAAAAAGTTTTACTTTAAAGATGCTGATTTGAGAAGATTTTTTTAAAGTAGTTGAAAAAAAGTAGGTCTCTTTATCACTTTGGTTTCTTCATAACAACATATTGTTAAAAATTTTTGGGAGTGTTTTCTGAGTCTTGCACCTGCAAGAGACCAACAACCATCCATTTCTACCTCCTGCCACATGCTGCCGTTAGGAACCCATGCCCCTTAATGGTGAGTACTTTTCAGGCGAGGGTGACGCTCTCAGGCCTCAAATGCCAGGTACAGTTACTCTGTCCTTGATCCAAAATAAATGGGAAAATACACTGGATTACTCCTGCCCCAATAACAAAGAGACTGGGGATCCCACAGAAGCTTGTCCAAATGACCGTTTGGACAAGCTCTCCCATCATGCAATCCGGGGTGGGTGTGACCATGCAAATGACATCACCCCAAAAGGCCTTGACAACACATCACCAACAGATGGCAGGGGAGACTTCATACTAACCCTGCTTCAACTAGATTGTGGCAAAGATTCAAAAACACTGAACGTTAAAACTCACCAGACGCCCGTCAATTCATCCTCATCGTCGTATCCGCTCGTTATACTCTACTCCTGAACGTAGCCCTCACATGGACAACATACCCTCCTAACTCAGTGTGCCTAAGGAGGGGTGAACCTGCCCAGGTTGGAAACGGAGCAGGTCAAAACTCCTGTGCTGATCTGTAGTGGGATCGTGCCTGTGAATAGCCCCTGCAGCGTAGCCTGGGCAAGACAGTGAGACACGGCCTCTTTTTAGACAGACACCCCTTCCCCCACAGAGCGGGGGATGGGAGCACCCACACGATGGGGATTCTGACTTGGGGGGAGGGACACCCCCCCTGCAACACGGATCTTGAAAAGAGGAACAGTGATACCCACACACCACAGAGCCTGGATTGGGGCAGCGGGAACCACACACGGGAGCTAGTTCATGGGGTGGGGGACACACCCGTATGCTCTGTTGCACCATTCTTAATGAGAAGAACGGGGGCATCCACACAACACGGATCCTTAACGGGCGGGGGGACACCCACACACTCCAGCAGGGACAGGGGCACCAAACACCCCCAGTAGCGTGGAGAACATCCACATCCACTGGATCCCTCATGGGGGGTAAGACAGAGGGGGTTGTAATGGGGCCCAGCGCACCCACACACCAGGGATTGTTAAGGGTTGAAGGGACAGGGACAAGGACACCCACACACACTGAGATCACATCCTTGGAGGAACGCAAACCCTCCATAGAAGGCCCTGGTCTGTTCCAGGCTGGGCTGCCATCATGGGTGAGTCAAAGTCTCTTTTTATACAGGCACGCCCCAGAGATCCTGACTAGCGGGAGAGAGACACCCACCCACCAGAGATCTTTAATGGTCTAGGGTGCACCCCCACAGCAGGGATTCTTATGGGTGGGAGGAATGGAGACAGCCAGACACACTGAGATCACTTCCTCCCAGGAGCCTGGGCCAGACAGGGAGACACAGTCCCCCTTTACAGATCTGCCAGACAACCTTCCTCCCACCCCCTCCACACAATGTTCTTATCTGGAGGTGAAGCCAGGGAAACCACATGGAGGATTCTTATCTGGGGAACTGGGGGGACCCACTTACCACCAGAGATTCTTAAGGGCAGGAGGAACAGGAACTCCCACCTCTGCAGCATGGGGGTGGGTCGCCTGCTGGGATCATCTGGGCATATTTCACCTCGTCAGCTCCCTGCCATTGCCTTGGGGGCCCCTTGTTCGCTGCCTCTGGTACCCAGTTTAGCCTCCGTCCTGAGGGCTGAAACGCTTTGATCTGTCTAAGGTCTGTGGGATCAATGTGTGTCATGGTGTAATTCTGTGTTATTCGGGGGTCAGACTAGCTGAGCTAATGGCCCCTTCTGCCCTTAAACACCATGAAAACATTTCCCTGGTTTCTCCTTGCGCCTGACAGACACCACGGTGAGGGGCCCAATAGAGGATCCTGCACACAGCGCTCTGGCTCTTACTTTACTTGGGGACGTCAGCGCTTTCCTAGCTCCTGGACGGGGGATGGGGGGCACCGAAACATCCGGGATCTTACCTGAGAGGACAGAGGAGCCTGCAGCTCGACATGAGACTGTCCCCGTCTGGCCAAGGCACAGAGCTCACAAGCAGAGTTTAAAGCTCGAGCTGCCAGGCCACAAAACAAGCTGGGCTCTGTGGCTGGTGCCTGTGATCCCAGCTCCTGGGGAGGCTGAGGCCAGCGGATCGCTTGAGCTCAGGAGCTCTGGACTTCAGGGGGCTGTGCCGATCGGGTGTCTTCACTAAGCGTGGCATCAATATGGTGATCCCGGGGAAGCTTGGGGTCCCCAGGTTGCCTAAGGAGGGGTGAACCGGCCCAGGTCAGACACGGAGCAGGTCAAAACTCCTGTGCTGATCAGTAGTGGGACTGTGCCTGTGAATAGCCCCTGCAGCGTAGCCTGGGCAAGACAGTGAGACACGGCCTCTTTTTATACAGACACCCTCCGCAGAGCCTGGAGTGGGGGATGGGAGCACCCACACGCTGGGGATTCTGACTTGGGGGGAGGGACGCACCCAAGCAACACGGATCTTGAAAACGGGAACAGAGACACCCACAGATCCGGGATGGGGGCAGGCAGGGGAAACCACACACGGGAGCTAGTTCATGGGGTGGGGGACAGAGACACACCCCAGAGATCCTGGATGGGAGCACCCACATGATGGGGATCTTGAACTGGAAGGAGGGAAGCACCATGTACCAGAGGTTCTGAAGGGGAACAGGGACACACACACTCCAGGTGTCTTGCAGCAAGAGCTGCGGTCTTCATTTACACAGGGCAGTGATGGGGATTTAACCACGTCCCTTGCGGAGCTTGTTCCACTAGATGATTAGCCTCATTGTCAGGGCCGGCTTTAGGAAGTGCGGGGCCCAATTCGAACAGTTTCGATGGGGCCACGGCAGGGACGACTAAAACAAAAAAAACTTAAAAAAAAACCCTTTCATTTCTTCCATGTATTATTTACTTTCCATTACTATATAAATAATAACAAAATTATCTATTACAGACATTGCATCATATATTAATTAGCTGATTTGCACTTTCATATTAGGAAAATAATTTGTTTTGATAGTTGTACAACTGATTTTCTTCACTATTTTATTAACATTTATAAAATATTTCCTTATTAATATAAAATTGCCCCCATCCTTCCCCCCCCCCAGCGCCGCCCGGCCCCGTGGAAACAAACCCTCCTTCCCCAGCTCCACCCTATCGAAACAAGGTTCAGGGGCGGGGGCAGGAAGACACGGCACACATGGGGTGACCAGATCACAGCAGTAAAATAGGACCTGTCCCCTCCCTGCTCAGTCCACCATCACACCCCTCTTCACCCCCTAGCCACCCGCTGGCTTGCTGCATCCCTCCTAGTCAGTCCCCACCCACCACTCGCCTCCTTTCACCTTCTCCCTCCCCTGCCAGAAACCCCCATGCCCGCCCCTAGAGCCCCTGCTGGCTCACTGCTCGCCTCTTTGCCCACTCACCACTTACCCCCTCACCCTTCCCCCCAAGTATAAAGCCTCATTCAAAGACCCAGGGGTCTCTATATTACTGCACATAGCAGTCAGTCAATGCAGTTGTAGATAAATCTCTGCATTATGCATTTTTGTATAACTTTTATATGACTTTGTATTGAACCTTGGTAATATGTTATAGCAGGCCCTAAAGGTAGTGTAATTAAGGTAAAAGAAAAATGTCTTTTTGCTTGGAGTAGAATAAGATCTTCCCCCCACTTTGTAATCAGTTGCCCTGTTGAATGAATGAGGTGTGAATGAGGAAGGTGTGGAAGGCAGCACCTCCAGACACCTGCAAGCCTTGGAGAGGGACTGGGAGCCAGATGGAGGAGAGCTTTGCCCAGGCTGAGTGGGACGGAGTTTGGGTGCTGGGTGCAGGCTCTGGGCTGGGGCACGGGGTGGGGTGCAGGAAGGGTGGAGGGGTGCAGGCTCTGGGAGGGAGTGCGGAGGGCTGGGTGCAGGCTCTGGGACAGAGTTTGGGGGCCGGAGATGGGGTGCTGGGTGCTTGGGGGGGAGGGGAGGGGACTGCCATCACATGTGGCTTCCTTCCTCCTCTGCTGCCCCTCACCATAGCCTCGGTGGGGAATGGGGCTGCCCCTTGCCCAGTGTTTGCAGGAGTGGTGGCTGGGGGGAAACCCAGTCAAACTCGGGTTTTACTCTTTCGTTGATGGGTCACTTTAACCCATTACACACCCTTTCCCGCCTCTCTCACCCCGCTTTTCTACTGGGCTTGTTTGCTCTTTTCGGTGGAGCCAGATGAAAACCACAAACCTCAGTGAGAGCAACAGGCTGGAAGACTAGACTGAACCCACCACCCAGCCTAGTCCATCCCAGAGCCCAGAACTGAGGGCAAATGTCCCCCCACCCCCAGGCCACCTGTTTCCACTCCTGGCCTCTCCCAGCACTGCCAGCGATTCTGTATGGCTGCATGAGGCGGGATTTCAACCGGACTCCCCCTGCTAAATTCACCCCTGTTTTGCAACCACTCTGCACCAAGAGCACCTTCCTTCCCTGCCCTAGCTGCTGGATGGCTAGAAAGCTGAGCTGGGCATTTGATTGATCTGGAATATTATCATGCCCCCCCTCAAAAAAACCTTAATATCCCCACAGCTTTGGGGGAGGGGAATAGCCCCCCCCCCGAAAGCTGGTCTAATTTATTGTTGCAGGGCAAACGAAGGAGCCATAGTTTAATGGAAATATTCAGCCCCTACAGAGATCTTGCAGCAGGGAAAGCAGAGTTGATGGGAGGGAACTGGTCTGGATAGGAGCCTCCGTCCTCTTTCTTTGCAAAATAATTTGGAGAGGGGAATCAGATCATGCCGTGCCTCAGTTTCCCCTCTTGCCAGGAAGGGTGTGGGGGGAGAGAAGTCTCAGCCTGCTGTGTTGCAGACCTTTTGCATTCTCCCCTCTTGATGTATTTGGTTTCCTCCTCCAAACCTCCCTCTCTCTCTCACCTGGAGTTCACAGCACTAAGTACCGGCTCGGGGCTTTTTTCCTGGGTTACATAATCCCGACTTTAGTTTTGAACCAGACATAGGCAGGCACCAACTTGTTGGGAATATTTTGCTAGCTTGGCAGCTGGTAGTGTGGGAAGCCTGAGATGTTTAGGTTTTCAGGTTGGGTTAATTAGGCTGTGAGTTTTGTTATGAGAAGTTGGCCTTGGCTAACTTCTCTCTAGCAGGCAATAATAGGATAATGAATTAGAAGTTGTCTAGGATGATGTTACCCTATGAAGTTATAGCAGTGCTTGTGTGTATTTTGTTAACCAATTAGCAATTGCTTGCTTGCCTGCTTCAAGAGTATAAAGATGTATGCTGGAGAGAAATAAATGACTCTGTTACCAATCATATTGACTGTTGAATATGTGTCCACGCCCGCATGAGGCGTCTGAGGTGCAACAAATGGTGACCCCGACGTGATTCGTATTGAATGAGGATAGTGTTGGTGGCCTGAACTGAAAAGAAGAAAAGGAGGCGCACCTGAGTCTCAGTGTCGAGCGGCTAGGAGCCGCAGGGCGTCCGAAAAGAGGGGCGCACCTGAGCTCAGTGTTGAGCGGCGGCCGCAGGGCGTCTGAAAAGGGAGGCACACCCCAGCCCAGAGGTGAGCAGCTAACATGGGAACCGCTGCATCAGCGGAAGAAAGGACGGTGCATGAATATTTGATGTGCATCGTGGAGCGGCAGGGAGAGAAGCTCCCCTCTAATACGTTATCCTGTCTGCTGCGGTGGGGATGGAGAAGGGGACTTTCTGTTCAACCAAGTACAATTTTTGATAAAACTGTTTGGGAGCGGCTAGGCTCCGAGCTTTGGAAGTCGGTGGCTCAGGGCGATAAGGAGGCCTTCTCCCTGAGTCCAGTATGGAATAAGGCGAAGGAGATAGTAGAAACTCTCGCGGCCGAGGCAGGAGTGCAGGCGGCCCTTTCTGAGCTTTGCCGCCCAACGCCCGGAATGCCTTCTGTGTTGCCGGTTGGAGCCAGAGAGTTTTTCGGTGGTGAGGACACGGTGATACCTTTGGCTTCCGACCCCTTCCCCATGGATGATGTTGCCCCTGCTACGGCCCCACTACCCTCCAATGTGGCTATCGGCCCCGACATGATTGATCCTGCTACGGTCCCGTTACCCCCCGATACGCCCGAGCCTATGGAGACAGCCTTGCCGTATGCACCCCCTCCAAAGCCATGCCGTGTCCACGGGGCCTGGGGGTGCCACGATTGCGGGGGGACAGAGGAAGCTCGGGTGGAACATGTGCCATCGAACCCATATCCCGATTTGACTACGTTTACTCAGTTTACTCAGTCTGATGCCTTCTATAAGGAGATGGAGCGCCAGGGTCGACAGCTGCAGCATATATGTGACAAGTTGGACCAATTGGAAGGTTTTCCACCTGGATCATCGCGATCGCATCTTCACAAGTGCTTTCATTCGACTCGCCCCCCCGCCCCGCCTGGCCCCGGGGACCCTCCAACTGGGGACCCTCCGGATCCGGTACAGCGCTGGCATGGGGTTTTAAGAGAAGCCATCCTTGAAGGTCTAACACCTGAGGCCTTTCCGGTGATTACGCCAGACCCTCAACACCCTAATCATAGACGGTGGGCCCTTTGGACTGGAAGTTGATCCGTGAGGCACAGAAATCGATCATGGCTTATGGACTAGATAATCCGTATGTACAGTCTATCATTGAACAGGTATTTGCTGGCCAAGCAATGTGTCCGTACGATGCGATTAAGCTAGCTGACATGCTTCTTACACCTACACAGAAACTGTTGTGGAAAGATGATTGGGCTAAGAGAGTTGACTTGGCTCTTGTCCGCAATTTGGATTTACCGGATGATGATCCTCGGCGTGGCCACTGCTGATATGTTTTTGGGAGCCGGTCGCTTTGTTGACTCGCATTTGCAAGCCCGCCTCGATCCCCGGATCCTGCAGCAGTCGCAGGAACTGGCTTTGGCTGCCTTTAAAGCGGTGCCCCAGATGGGGAAGCCGACCCCTCCCTATGCTAAAATTACACAAGGCCCATTGGAACCGTATTCCACCTTTTTGGATTGCCTTCGAGAGGCTATTGATAGATCTCCTAATCTGACGCCAGAGGCCAGAACTGCAGTTGGACTTGATCTTGCAACCCAGAATGCAAATCCCACTTGCCGCCGTATATTAGCCACCTTGCCCAAGACTGCGACCCTGATGGAAATGATTGAGGCATGTGGTAGGGCCGCTATGCTTGAGGAGACGGATAAGGCGGCAATTCATGCTAAGGCACAGGCCTCTGCACTGGCCGTGGCGTTACAACCCCTGCTCGGGCGACAGCGGGGGGCTAGAAGACCGACCCGGCCAGCCGGCCCCTGTTTTGGTTGTGGAAAATCCGGGCATTTCCGGCGGGACTGCCCTATGCAAAATGGGCAGCGGGCCTCTGATGTGTTACCTGAAGCTGCAACTGGCGCTTGCACACGATGTGATAAGTTTGGACATCGCGCCGCCGACTGTTGGGCGCGTTACAAGAAGGATGGAACACCGCTGCCGGGAAACGGATCACGGAGCGCCCCTCGGAGGAGCGCGACGACACAAGTGCCTCCACCCGCCAACCCGGCTGCCTGGAACACCTCACCAGAGCAACCCGTGGCAGTGCCGGAGTGGATTTGGCCACAGCGACAGATGTAGTTTTAGAGACTGACGAGGTTCAAGTTCTTCCTTCCAACACTGATGGTCCATTAGGATTTGGCCTGAGTGCCCTTTTGATTGGCCGTTCGTCAACATCGAAACAAGGTATTTTTGTTTTGCCTGGCCTTATTGATGCCGACTATATGGGGAATATTGGGATAATGGTACATGCCCTCTGTCCCCCTGTGACTATAACTGCTGGTACACGTCTTGCTCAATTAATACCTTTCAAAGGATGTGTGCCCCGATCGACCCCGATTGACCGCGGGTCTCGAGGGTTTGGATCCACTGGCCCTCCCCAAACTGCCTTTGCTATGGACATCACTTTGTGCAAGCCCACCCGAACTGCTCGGCTTCAGGGATCTGATGGGCGGCAGATCACTCAGGGAGCTTTTATTGGAGATGCAATGCAGAGTGGGGTAACTGAGGCACCTGTGACGACAGAGGTAGAAGATCCTGTGTTTACCTTGGAATCAGAGCCCACTGAAGCGGTTGCAGCTGAGGCCCCCATGCAGAATGATGTAGGAGATGCGCCATCTAACCTAGTATCAGAATGCCCAGGGGCAGTTGTAAATGGGGCCCCTCTACAGAGCGACATGTGTCCTCAAGAACTGCCTGTGTGTAGAAAGGGAGACGAAGAGGAGCAAGAGAATTTAGCTGTGCAGCTGGCAGATACTGGCTCACCCATTTTTAGTATTGAAAGCTCTGGGGCTCAAAAAACATTTGTGCCTGTTACAGCTGCAGCAATTGAAGAACAAATCATTGCAGAAACTGTAACATCTATGGAAACCTCAGCTGAAACTTTAAAGCCTTTAGAAGCAGTGCCTGGAAAACTATTTCCTGAACTAGTCCAAGATATTACCACTGCTCATTTGGGATTTGAGGCTGCAAACAGTAGGACTGAAGAAACTGCAACAGTGTCAGTATTAGAGATGACTGCTGCAATGGTGGATGGAATGACTGAGAAAGCAACAAGATTTACACAACCTGAGCCCCTGGAGGACAACTGCTTGTTAGCTGTGCCAGGATCCTTTTTGTTTGATCCTCCCTGAATGATTTAATTGATTGAGATAATTCTTGCTTTGCCTGAATGTATAGGATGATGTCCTGATAATTTCCCCCGTAGAAGTTGAACCACAACGGTGGTGGAAAAGAAGAAAAAACACTTACCTCATTGATATTGCCAATGTCTAGAAATTCCTGACTAAAAGGACATTGAGAACTGACCCTGGTAAAGAAGCAAAGAATTGCACACTGGCAGGAAGGAATTTGGGACTCCTGCTGAGAAGTGTGGTATTAATTGGATTTTGGGGTTTATTTTACAGGCTGCGCCCTGTGTTGTGGAATTTTTTTTTTAGCATGTATTGCCCTCCCTAATTGGATTGGAAATGATATTACCCCCCCCCCCATTACTAACCCCTGTTTTTTAGAGCCTATTTGTTTTTTGTTTCTAAAGTTTGAGAAAACTCAGCCTAAAGGTTTGTTGAGTATTCTCAAAGGGGGGAGTTGTAGGCATAAATCTAGGTAATTTGGGAGAATGGCTTTGAATTTATGTGACCCAAAATACCTTTAGGTAAAGTGCTTTTGTTAGCCTTTTTAGATTTTTGTAAATTTTGTATTATGTACTGATTATTGGCAGTTGTATGATTATTTGATATTTGATGTAGCCCCCACGGTGGGAAAGTATAGATAGTTGTTCACAGAAGATACCAGAAGGGTAGGGGCTAGTTAAGAAGTATACCCTCCTAGCTAAATTGATAGTGGGATAAGTTGGTGTCCATAAAAGGAACGGTTTAGCAAGAGGAAATATGGATCGGGCCCAGGCAGGCACGCAATAGATAGAGAACTTGAAGAGGAAAAAAGGATCGGGCCCAGGCGGCGGGCAACAGACAACAAGCTTGGAAAACTGGTTGATAACCTTGAGGGTGTAGTTGATAGAAAAGGTAATTAACTACAAGCGAGTAATGTTAGGCAGAGTACAAAGTTAACTCTGTGGTTGCTGGAGGGAATAGCAGTTGAATTTTGTAAGGATGCTAAAGAGAAAAGTTTTTGGTGTTTTTGAAATGTTTGTAAACAAATTTAGGCAAAGAAATTAGTTTGCAATTGTTTGGCCATAAATAATTTTGTTGCATTAGTTGAAGATTGTATATTGTGCTATGTAATTGTAATTGTATTAGGCTAAGGGTATATAAGTGGTGATTTTTTTTGTGTGTGTTTAAAAGTAGAAGTTAATAGTAAGAACCCTTAAGCTGTGAATAGCTTTGGATTTAGAAGTAAGCCAGGATGCAATTGTATTACTGTAAATGATTTAATTGATGATGTAATTTTCCTTTTTTGCCTGATGGTACTAAGGGTATTTGTATATTGTATGTAATGATTGCTTGCCCAGTAGGGGTAGTTTTGTTTTGTTTTTTAGATATTAAGAAAATTGGTGTTAGCTGCATAGCATTTTATGTACCATGCATTTATTTATAGAGTTAAATTTATGTTATGTGTTTTCTGTTTTGTTTTGTGGTGTTTGTTTGTTTGTTTTCTGGCCAGAATTGTTTTTGCGTTTTATGTGGTTTATGTTGTGTTTTTTCTAGGACACCCTAAGTGTCAGTTTGATCGCCTGACATCTGAGGGATGATTTGGTAATAGAAGTTTGCCACAAGTTGGTGTGCTATAGAGAAAGGGGGAATCCTGTAGAATTTACACCATTTATTTGTTGTGCTTTGTTTTTGTTTGGTGTTGTTGGGGTTATGTTAAGAATTGCATGGTTATATAGGTTGGCTTTATAAAGTTTTAATTTTGGCTATTGATAGATTGTGGTGTTATGTTGTTATAAGTTGGAAATGTTTTGCGAATGTTTTTATCCCTTTTTTCTTTCCCTTCTTGTTTTGATTTTGAGTTAAGGGGGGAGGTGTTGGGAATATTTTGCTAGCTTGGCAGCTGGTAGTGTGGAAAGCCTGAGATGTTTAGGTTTTCAGGTTGGGTTAATTAGGCTGTGAGTTTTGTTATGAGAAGTTGGCCTTGGCTAACTTCTCTCTAGCAGGCAATAATAGGATAATGAATTAGAAGTTGTCTAGGATGATGTTACCCTATGAAGTTATAGCAGTGCTTGTGTGTATTTTGTTAACCAATTAGCAATTGCTTGCTTGCCTGCTTCAAGAGTATAAAGATGTATGCTGGAGAGAAATAAATGACTCTGTTACCAATCATATTGACTGTTGAATATGTGTCCACGCCCGCATGAGGCGTCTGAGGTGCAACACCAACTCACCCTCAAACAGCAACACCACGTAAACCACAACACCAGCCCAACATTACAACCCTCCGGGGAATCACAGGGTCAAACACTCACGGCTGGAAGCCCCAGCAGCTGCTCAGGTGAGTGAGGTGCACTGCAGAGATTCCTGTCTCCCACCGGACCGGAAGCTCCCTTGGCATCTCCTCCAGGTGAGTGCTGGGGGGAGGGGAGGGGAAGGAAGGCTGCAAAGCACATGTACCTCCTCCCCCCTCCTGACCTGCAACACCCACGCGGCTGCCTCTGCCTCAGCCGGCCAGGGTCTCTCGTTGCCTAGCAACAACAGCTGCTGCTTCCGGGAGACGCTGCCGGCGCGGGGCCCTCTCAGGCGCGGGGCCCAATTCGGGGGAATCGGGCAAATCGGCCTAAAGCCGGCCCTGCTTGCAGCCCTTCTCTTCCGCCCTGACTGATGGGGGGAGTATTGAGCCTCCCTCCCTTAGGCCCTTCAGCATCCCTGGGGAACACCAACGCCACCCAACTGACTTTGGGCCAGTAGGTCAACCAATAGGGCTGCCTCCTAGGCCAGGCTGCAGCCCAGCTTCAGGACTGAGAGGAAATGGAGCTCGCATCCCTACCTACAGGACTCCAGGCACGGCCAGGCTTCTGGATCAAACGTCCCCTCTTGTGCTCAAGTCACAACAGCTAGCGGGTAAAAGACAGGCTTTCATGGCCTTTGAGAAAGCAAGATAGAGCTTTGGAAGACCCAGCAGGGTTTGTGGCACAGGAATTGCCCTCAGATCCTACCGAGACTTCAGCTCAGATTGCAGGATTCAAAGTCCCGAGTGCTGCCCTTACACCATGGGACCAATAGGAAACCCCCAGACCTCTGCTGAGGATGACCCTGTGGGGGCAGCCCTGCATTTGCTCAGCTAGTTGTCATGCAGCAGTTTGCTGCAGCTCCCAGAGGCCTTTCTTAATCCAGCCTGAGAGGCCAGTGAGCATGTGAGGAAGTTGCCCCTTCAGTCCCAGGCAGTACATGGCCCTTCCTAGTGAAAAGCCAAGTCCTGGGGAAAAAAGGTCAAATAACACCCTAGAGAGATGCCTTCTTCCATTTTGAGGGGAATGGTTCCTGCTTCACCTGACCAGGGACTTGAACCCTGGACCGTCAGATTCAAAGTCTGACGCTCTACCAACTGAGCTAGCCAGGCTCACATATAAAAGAAGCAAATTTCGTGCAGATGAGAAACTCGTCATGAAAATGAGGGCAGGAAACAATACAGAAAACCTGCTACTTGTGCTCTCTTAGCAGTCCTAGCCCCAGCCTGCTCCTCCATCCGGCGCCCTGAGGCCTTATTCTTTTTTTAGTTAAATATCAAATCCAGGAGAAAACACAGTTATACAAAGCAAAACGAAATCACAAACAGAAATGTCATTGGAAATACAGAAATAAAAAAGGAAAATGCAATCCCCATCACTTTATTGTTTCTGGGCCATTCCTGTATCGAGAGCACCCGCGAAGGTCCCTGTCTGCTTATGAGAAACCTGGAGGAACTCATACCACAGCCTGAACATGAAACTCAACTGCTCCCAGGTGCCGCAGTAAAATCCTTTCCCTGCTGTGACATTGCACTCCATAGGATTTTATGAAAAGGTGCTAATAAGTGTGAATATAATGTAACTGGAACATTCTTCATGCAAAAGGTCTCTTGTAAGGTATCATTACACAGCTTATAATCTACTGTGTGTGTTCATCCTATTTGTATGAACCGATCATTCCTGTATCTGAAACTAGAAATATGAACTATAACTCTGAGGTCCTGTTGTAATGATGCAAAGTGTGGGCCATTAATAGTGGTTTGGACTCTTGATGGCTCCCATTAACCAGGACAATTGACTGGAGATGGCTCTGTCCTGCACCATTTGTGAGTCAGGCCAGGAAGAATGAAAGCTTGGGGGTCTCACAGGACATGTGACCATGTCACCTGGTACAGGAATCCATCTTAAACCTGGGGCTTTTCCCCAGGAGAGACACAAAAGATTCCTGCCTTATACCAAAGCTATATAAGGGGGTGGAACAGAAGAAAGGTGGCTGCAGTCATGAGAAATCCGCTAGCTACCACCTGAGCTGGAACAAGGACTGTACCAGGCAAAAAGATTGGGTCCAGGCAAGAAATAAGTCTAGTCTGCGAAAGAAGCTTATTGGAAGATCTCTGAGGGTGAGATTTGATCTGTATTGAGTTTCATACTGTATTAGGCTTGGACTTGCATGTTTTTGTTTTATTTTGCTCTATGAAGAATACAAGCTCCACAGAGAAGGAAAAGTTAATGCCATAGAGAAGTCTTTCTGTGTGTGTTAGATGGGTGGGAGGGTGTCTAGAAACCACTCTCCTCTAGTTTCTTTTCTCTCATTTCCTGTAGAAAATCTGAAGCAGGAAGCAGAAGCCATTGCTTTTCTGAGGCTTCAACTCAGGACCTTCAGATTATGAGACTGACACGCTGCCAACTGTGCTAAGAAGGTTTTGAAAAGCTTTAGGCTCAGTGTATATAGGACCCTCCTACAGCAGTGACTGGGGCAGGGAAGGAGCCAGGGGTTTGCTGGAAGAAGCAGGGAGCTCTGCTGCCCACAGACCTGTCCAGGCAGCTTTCTCAGCAGCAAAGAAATCAATTTACGCTGCCAGTGAACAATCTACTGGAACTAATGGCAGCACAGGGGGGATGTTTCCAAGCTGTGCACCTACCTCTTCATTTTAGAACTTACTCTCTTTTTTCTAGCATGGCACTTTCCATGGAAATTAGGCAAAGAAAACTACACAGGTAAGAGAAACAAATTGGAGAAGGTACATGGGGAACAGAATCTAGTGCTCCACATAAGGCTTCAATTTATAATCCCAACACCTTGCCCTGCTGTACTAACCAGTTGCACCACTGCAGATGCTTTTTAGATGCATTCGGAAAGCAGGTAGTTCCCAGTCTCTGTGGTTCACACCTTTGCCTGGTAATTGAAAGGCTGATGCATCAAACCTAACTCAAGATGCAGCTTTTCAGCCATGAGACTCCAGGACATTTTAACAGGAAGAAAATCTCCTCCTTTCTGGTTTAGCCCCATTTGACTCCTGCCCGTCTTCTCCCCTCGTCCCCCAGTCTCTTTCCTTCCCCATTGGGGCTGTGCAGAGAGGAGCCCCAGTCAGTCTCTGTCACAGAGAGTCTGTATCCCATAAAGGGAGGGAGGGAGGGAGGGAGGGGTCGCTCCAAAACACTGATAATGGGGAGGGGAGGGGTGTCTGTGATTAGGGGGAAAAAGGATGGAGAACTAACAGTGGGGTCCAGAGAGATTCCCCCAGATTGGGGAGATCCCCTGCTGCCCCCCATCAGCCAGCTGTGGGAAGAACAACTCGGGATTGCATGGGGAAGCCACCTTTAAAAACACAAGTGTAACATGCTAGTTACATTTTAATAAGACCAAAGCCTCAAACCCAGGGTCACAATCACTGGAATGGCTTTGCCTTGATATTTTACCAGCCGCAGACACAAAGCGAGTCAAATTACAGTTTCCGTTCGGACTCAGTGCACACACAAGAATCTGGAGGCTTTTAATTCCTTAGGTTCTGCCGCCATTTCATTTTTGTCCTGTTCCAAGATTTATCCTTGTGCAAAGCAATGTTACGCCCTTGGGAGTGTCCCCCTCCCTGGTCCTGCCTGCTGACCATGGGCAATTTAAAAGGGCCTGGGGACCCCTGCCACCACCGCCAGCAGCACAAGGGGACTAAGGCACTTTCCTGCCCGCCCTCGCTCTGTGTGGCACGCCACTCCCGGAGACGGCTGGCACGTCCCTGCGGCCCTGGGGTGGGAGGGGTCTCTACGCGCTGCTCCCTCCTCGAGTGCCAACTGTGGCAATGGGAGCTGCGGGGGTGGAGTCTGCGGGCAGCGGTGCGCAGAGACACCCCCAGCCGTCCCGCTTACGGGCTGCTGCCGTGGTGGGGTGGGGTGTGGGTTGCTTTTGGGAGATGCCCGAGGTAAATGCTGCACCCCTCACCATCTCCTGCATCCCCAACCCCCTGCCCCAACCCAGACCCCACACCAAAACTCCTTCCAAGACCCTGCTCCCCACACACCCTCCTGCACCCCAACCCCCTGACTGAGCCCAGACCCTGCACCCAAACTCTCTCCCAGAGCCCAGCCCCTCTCCTTCCCACACCCAAACTCCCCCCCAGAGCCTTAGGCAAGTGTGTGTGGGGTGTGGGGCAGGACTTGGTCCCATTCTGAGAATCACCAAAAATTATACAAACCTGCCTCCCATGTCCAGTCCAACCTTCTGCTGATGCACCCCAGCCCACTCCCGTGCAGGGTTTGAAGCTTCCATTACTTACATTCCAGGACACTGAGGGATTTCAGCTCCCCTTTGCCCACAGGGAGCTTTCACCCCACTCCCAGCCAGGTTCTTGTCCATGGGATCACTGTAGGGGGCCTGGGTCCCTCTGTGTCTTTTCTCTCTCTACGACAGGCCAGGGTGCAATAACTGGGGCATCGGAGCACCCAGGACCTTCTGTGGGGCTGCCATTCCCCTTCCCCTTCTGTGGTCTCATCAGTCATTGACTCCAGCCTTTTTTCTATCCATCGTCAGCACCATCCGAAGCCAGCTGCATTCACCTCAAAAAGACAGAGAGTCCTGTGGCACCTTACAGAGTAACAGACATATTGGAGCATGAGCTTTCATGGGTGAATACCCACTTTATCAGACGCATGTGGCAGAAATTTGCAGGGGCAGGTATAAATATGCAGGCAAGAATCAGTCTAGAGATAACGAGGTTAGTTCAATCAGGGAGGATAAGGCCCTCTTCTAGCAGTTGAGGTGTGAGCATCAAGGGAGGAGAAATTGCTTTTGTAGTTGGCTAGCCAAGAGTCAGGGCCAAGTATCCCTAGGCCACCCCGACAGGTGTTTGAAGAACAGGGAAACAAAGGGCACCACAAACTTATGTTTTTTGAATGAGCCAAGAAAAGGGAGTAGCATTGTTCCCCTCGGGTAGCCCCTGTTCAATTCCAGGTCAGAAAACAAAACTCTTCTGCAAGAATATCCAAAAAATATTGTGTTTCACTTCACTTCATAAGTACAGTTGTGTGGCAATTAAATGATGACCCTAAAGTTTCATAAAAGCAAAGAACATTAAACAAAATAGTGTGGGAAATATGTATGTATCTGAGGAAAGGGCTTGGAATGAAGGAAGACAAAACTTGATCGGTCGAGAGAACAGGCCCTGTTTCCCCCTGGTTTGGAGCTTCTCTCATAACTACTGGAATAGAAAAGCTAAGCAAATGGGGTTCTATTGTTGCACAGGAGATTGAAGTGAGGTTATTTTTTCCAGATGGTCATGTCAGGAGTGGGATTTGAAACTACGTCTCTATGCAGAGACCAGAACACCCAAGAGATAGGGAAAAAAGAAGTCTTAAAACTGGCACTTTAGACCAGTCCACCATCCTGCTGCTACAAAAAACATGACTTATCAACCCTAGTTTTCATTAATAATTGATTAACTCTTTAGGGAGGTTGAGATGGCACCTCTCTTTCAACTCCTAGAGACCTTCTACAGCACAGCTGATTTTTAGACACACTCACCCGGACCTAAAGTTACACGTTTCCTGGAGCTCCATGAGTTCTGTGGTTTTGGAATCTCCCTGCTCGCATTTTAAGTGAACAAAAGATGGGTGCTGGCATTCTGAGAAAGTAATGGTGAACCTCAAAATCCTGCCCTGGGGGCCAGACAGTTAAGCAACCAGCACCCACAACCTCTACCATGATAGCATCCTGTCTGGGAACAACTCACTTACCAACAGCTGGGGTGTGAAATCCTCATTTCTTTGTTGTTCTATCACTGTAGTCCCCACTTTCCTATTGCTTGTCTGTATAATCTCTGTCTGGTGCTGTGATTCTTTCTGTCTGCTGTATAATTAATTTGTTGAGTGTAAACCAATTAAGGTGGTAGGGTATAATTGGTTAGATAATCATTTTATAATATGTTAGGATTGGTGAGTTACATTTCAGTAAAATGATTGGTTAAGGCATAGCTAAGCAGAACTCCAGTTTTACTATATAGTCTGCAGTCAATCAGGAAGTAAGGGGGGGAATGGGGTAGAGGAATTGGAATTAAGTTTAGCTAAGGGGGGGAATAGGAACAGCGAAGGGGAACAGGGACACAGGCAATGCTCTGTGGTGTCAGAGCTTGGAAGGGGGATACTGAGGAAGGAAATTGGAATCATTGCTTGCTGGAAGTTTACCCCAATAAACACTGAATTGTTTGCACCTTTGAGCTTCGTGCATTGCTGCTCTCTGGTCACGCGAGAAGGACCAGGAAATGGGAGGGTGATGGGATAAACCCTCTAACAAGTACGTCTTTCAGGGTGTGAAAAACCCCAGAACCAGTATAATTAAGCTGACCTAAGCCATGGTTAGATAGTGCTAAATGAAAGGAAAGATTGTTCTGTGAATGTAGCTTATTACAGGAATGGAAAACCCCTCCCCTCACTGTAGCAACTGTCTTCTCCACAGTGCTATAGCAGCATTTTAAGTGTAGACAGCCTCAGAGCAAGACCAGATTTGGCTCTGTGGATGCTCAGGCACTAAGACAACAGTAATTACAATATACTAATGCATCTGTAGCTGGCAGGATTTGAACCTGCGTGGAGAAACCCCAGTCAATTTCTAGTCCATTGCATTAACCGGGGGTAGTTGATTATTTTATCAAGAGCCAAATTTCTTGGTCAAGGTCTAGTCAATGTCTAGACACCAGAGAAAATAATAAGAAGTATATAGAAAGATTTTGCAGTCACTATGGGCATAACTATGACGATTGTTTCATGTTTCACTCTATATATTTGGCACCACTGCCTTTCCCTTTAGTCTTGTAGTTTACCAAGGGTAAAACTAAATATCTCTTCAGATACCAGGGAGTGTTTATGTTCATTCCTGCGAGCTACACAGGGGTTTGATGTAGCTGCTTTCAATCCTCCAGCTCTGCCGGGACAAGTAACATTTCAAGGTGTCACTGAACTGAAGAGGGGAGATCATTTTTTGACAGGTTACGCCTCCTCTTAAAAGTTTTTGTCTGGCTAGGAGCCCTGGTTCCCAAGTCTCTCCTGAGGGAAGAAGGTTTCTGTGCAAAATACTAGAAGTTTTAACAGAGAGGAGGGAAAGGCGATGGCCACATGATGGGGCCAGTATGTACCACAACATGGTTCTTTTATGTGGGATGACTCTCAACACTGACTGATCTCCACTCTCTTGGATTTGAAGAGATGTTTAGTTTTGCACTTGGGAACCTGTAAGGCTGAAGCAATTTTATGGATGGTGACACTACGATTGAAGGGTTATTTAATGTTGCAAAAATTGTTAAAAACACTTAGCTTCAAATGGAACTGCCTGTTATTAAAGGCTGGTTTCCCACGTCAGTTCCATAAGCTCTGCTAGAAACACCCTGGATTCTCTCCTGCCTCGGTGGGAACTGCAGGAATCGTCCCCTGCTGCCCTTGGCTCCAAGCTGGTTTTTCTGGGGAGGACGTGGAATTGATTTGTTTGCTGTTGAGATGGGAGCCAGGCCAGTTCTCAGGGAATGAGAACTCCCAATATCTTCCCAGCTCAAAGCTGCCCTGTCCCAGCCTCTGTTCCCCTGGGTGCCCTGTGTGTTTGACTCTAGAGCAGGCCCGAGCAGCAGCTGAGGCAGAGGACGGCCTGGGCCGGGCAGATGCTAGGAGCAGAGCACCAGAGGCCTCTACTGGCTCCCTCCCCAGCAAACAATCAGTCCCCACCCGCACCCCGGGTCAGCAGCCTGGAGCCAAGGGCAGTGCCCGGTGGGGGTTTCTCTTTTTCCTCTTCCTGGGGTGAGCAGGGACCTGGGGGTGTTTCTAGCAGGGCAGTTGGAACAGAATTGGGAACCAGCTTTTACTAACAGGCAGCTCAAGTTCAGACTAATTTATTTACAATTTTCTTTATAATGTAAAATAATTCAAAAGTAAACGGGCAGGAATGATTGGAACTCTTTTCTCCCGGGCATAGAAAGAAACGGCTTTTTGGCTTTTCAAGGTCCGGGAGTCAGGTTCATTCACTGTTTGGAAGCAACGTGCTCAGAAGCCTGTTGTGTTTCATTTCTTAGGTTCTGCTGCTGTCATGTAGCCATTTCCTTTCCCTCCTTTCTGTCCAAAGCGCAGAGCCCAGTCCCTCCAGGGAGAGGACATCTTTCATCTTTCCTTCCTCAACAGCCCCCTTCCTTGGAGAGCCCTTTGCTGGGGTCTGGGTGAGGAACAGCCGTTTCTGAGGATTAATTTCACACCATATTTTGTGTTGATATATAGATTTTACAGCCAGACTAGATCACTAGGTACCTCTGCTCTGACCTGATTCAGAACAGAGTCCAGAGAATTTTACCCAGTGACTCCTAAATCCACCCCAAGATCTTCTGGCTGAACGAGGAGGGTTCATTCAGAAAGTCATCGTGTTTGGATGTAAAGGTGGGAAATGATGGGGAAATTGGCCCCTCTTTCAAGTTTAAATGTTGTAACTTCTACATCTAGACCAGGGTGGCCAACCTGAGCCTGAGAAGGAGCCAGAATTTCCCAATGTAATTGCCAAACATGCACCTTTCTATGCAACTACAGAGTCAATTGTGACCCTTCCCATCATTATCATTATCCCTTTGAAATGATGATGGTGATGGACACTTGGCTGTATATCCCAGTGTGTCCTGGACGTCTACAGGCTGCGTTAGCCAATCCAACCATTCGGCACTTGCAGATGGGCACCTCTGTATTGTGCCTGAGTCTTGTAGAGCTATGAAAGGCTGATAGATGCCGATATTTTCCCCTCTTTTTAACCAGCACTAATATCAGGCCAGGCCAGGGCTGGGAAGAGAGAGAGAGCAGCAGGTTTCCCCTATTGTTTCCTGCTTGCTTTTTCTTGACTAGCTTCACCTCTGCACCAATTTGCACTTTTTCTGTGTGAGCCTGGCTACCTCAGTTGGCAGAACATCAGACTCTTAATCTGAGGGTCCAGGGTTCAAGTCCCTGGTCAGGTGATAAACTTCTCACTGTGGTTGTAAAAGTCTGACTTTCAGGCACCTTCTTTGGTGTTACTCTTTCTCTTCAGGATTTTGCCTTTCCTAAGAAGGGCCTTGTGGAGGGGGGATTGAAGGAGCAACTCCTTGACATCCTCTTTGTCCTTGCAGGCTGGAGGAATAAAGGCCTCTGGGCATAAAGCATGTCCGTCCCCTGCACACACAAACACCCCTAAGGAATTAGAATCACCTGCGCCTTCCCCTGTCCTGCTGGATCCTCAAATGAGGATGCTCTTCAGCCCAAGCCCATGTCCCCTCTACTCCCAGTGCCCCTCAGACCCAACCCTCAGTCCCTCCTATGCTCACCGCTTCTCACTCCCAACCAGAGCCTGCTTCTCTTCACCCTTCTCCTCTGTCCCAACCCACAGTCCCCTCCTATTCCCAGTGCCCCTCAATCCCAACCCACAGCAGCAGGTGCTTCAGACCCCCTCAGGAAGATTTTCTTGCAAGGTTTCGTGTATGAGTCTGCATGTGGATTTTACAGTATGTTGGAAATAGGTTGGGTTGCTTGCCGAAATGATCACTTTCGGCTGGTGCTGGATTCCCAGTCTCCTTGTTATAGGGGCAGGAGAAATAAAGGGTTGTTATCCTTGATGTGTGAATCAAGGACTCAACCCTGGGTATAAACTAAATGAGCTGCCCACAGATTCTGGCAGCCACAACGAGCATTTGGTGCGAGAGCCCAGACCTGCCCCTGTCCCAGAGGGAGGGGGTCATTTGTGAGGGGCTTGGACCACTGACTTATCAGCTCTTAACTCCCAAATTTTCAGTAACTCTATTATCAGTACCTGTGAGTGTAATTTAAACCATAAGAAAAACCACACTGGGCTAGACCAAAGGTCCATCTAGCTCTGTATTTTGTCTTCTGACAGTAGCCAGTACCAGGTGCTCTAAAAGCATCTCAACAAGGCATCACTGGGAGTTGAACCCAGCATCTCCTGTTTACAAAACAGGTACGTTAACCAGCTAAGCCATGGTGCCTACCTGTGACTAAGGTACAGTGTCTGTTCACACCTGACTCCTTACAGCTCCACCTGGGCCTGACAAGCTTTGCTTGTGTTTGGATTCTGCAAAGCAGAGGAGCAGGTGACATTTTCCTTGCAAGCTGTCTGTGTGTGTGAATCTTTGGCCAGGTCTGCACTACAAAGTTATTTCAGCAGAATTATATTGCTCAGGTGTGTGAAAAACACACTATGCTCCCTCGGTCGGCAGCTTGTGGCTGGTGCACACACTGCAATGCCACGTCTGGCGAGAAAACTGCCCTGTTTTGGTGACAAAATAAAATCACTTCAATGAGAAGCCTAGAGCTTTTGCCAGCAAACTTAAAGTGGCAGAGTGTCAGTGTCGACGCTGCTGTTCATTATATCACCATAACTGGCCTGTGCCAGTATCCCAGAATGCCTGCTGTGAACTCGCCTGCCCTGCATTCCTGCTACAGAGCCATGGCCCCTCCCCTTTCATCGCTCTGGGAACTTCTAATTGCGAGGGACAACTAATAAACAAACAGGGACAGGAGTGCAGTCAAAGGGTCATAAGAAGGGAGCCTGACGGGGACACTGAGCATACTTCAACCACCATTCCAGAGGACATGCTTCCATGCTGATAACACTCATTTAAAAAATAATGCGTTAATTTGTGACTGAAGACCTTGATGAAGAACTGTATGTCTCCTGCTCCATGATTTTATCCGCATTCTGCCATATATTTTGTTTTATGGCAGTCTTGGGTGATGACCCAGCACATGTTGTTCACTTTAAGAACACTTTCAATGCAAATTTGACAAAACACAAAGAAGGTACAACGTGAGATTTCTAGAGATAGCTACAGCGCTCGACCCAAGGTTTAAGAATCTGAAGAGCCTTCCAAAATCCAAGAGGGACGAGGTGTGAAACATGTTGTCAGAAGTCCTCAAAGAGCAACACTCTGATGCGAACAGTACAGAACCTGAACCACTAGACAGGAAAATCAATCTTCGGTTGGTGGCATCTGACTCAGATGAGGAATATGAATGTACTTTGGCAGGGGCGGCTCTAGCCATTTCGCCACCCCAAGCACGGTGGCACACCACGGGGGGCGCTCTGCCGGTCGCCTGTCCCGCGGCTCCGGTGGACCTCCCGCAGACGTGCCTGCGGATGCTCCACCCCAGCCATGGGACCAGCAGACCCTCCGCAGGCACGCCTGCGGGAGGTCCACCGGAGCCGCCTGCCGCCCTCCCGGGACCAGCAGAGCGCCCCCCGCGGCATGCCGCCCCAAGCACGCGCTTGGCGTGCTGGGGTCTGGAGCCGTCCCTGTACTTTGGATCGTTATCGAGCAGTACCTGTCATCAGCATGGAAGCATGTCCCTGGCCTCTGACTGCTAGAAGCTGGGAGGGGAGAGCAGGGGCTGGAGCTCTCCATGGCTGCCTGGTCTGTTCACTCCCTCTGAAGCCCATAGCCAGGGCCAGCCTTAGGGGTGGGTGACACCAGGGAATTGCCCAGGGGTACCATGGTCAAGGGTGGTGTTGTACAGTAGCAGAGAGGTGTGTGCTGCCGGTGTAAAGTCAGAAACTGCTCCCGGCTGGCAGGGGAGTGCTGCCTGGGGTGGTGCCCAGATTTCTCCCTGCTCCCTCCCGGCATAGGAACATGGGGGGAGGGAGGGGAAGAGAAGGGGGAGAGAGCGGTGATGAGCGGCTACTGCTCCCCCCAATGTTCCTCCGTGCCCCCCTAGGGGGCTGTGAGGGGGGAGCAAGGAGCGACATCAGGGCTCCCTGCATCCAGGTCACCTTCCCCACCTGGGCTGCATAAGGGGAGGACAGAGAGCAGCAGCCCAGGTGGTGGGGAAGGTAACCTGGATGCAGGGAGCCCTGATGTCGCTCCTTGCTCCCCCCTCACAGCCCCCTAGCGATGTGCGGAGGAGCAGTGTTCAGGGGCGGCGGGGGGAGCGAGCAGCAATGCCAGCTACTCCGTGCATCCAGGTCAGTTTCCCCAAGTGGGCACAGGAGGGGGTGCAGGGGTTAGGGGAAAAGGGGGCACAGTGCAGAGATTACGGGTGCAGGAGGAGGCAGGGGTTAGGGGCAGTGGAGGGGGGCACAGGGTTAAGGGTACAGAGCTTGGGGGCACCAGAGGAGGTTCAGGGGTTTGGTGCCAGAGGGTGGCGCAGGGATTAGGGGGACAGGAGGGGGCACAGGGGTTAGAGGGGCAGGGTGAGGGGGGCAGGGGTTGGGGTGTAGGGGTGCGAGAGGTCACAGGTTTAGGGTTCGGGGTGCACAGGGTTAGGGGTTTTGGGGGCACAGGGTTAGGGGTGAGGGATGTAAGGGTGCTGGAGGGGGTGCAGGGTTAGGGGCACCAGAGGTTGGGGATGTAGGGGTTAGGGGTGCTGGAGGGAGTGCAGGGTTAGGGGTGCAGAGGTTAGGGGTGCCAGAGGGGGGCACAGGGTTAGGGGCGTGGGGGAGGACGCAGGGTGAACAGTGCAGGGTTAGAAGCACAGGAAGGGGCACGGGGCTCTCCTGTGGCCCAACCCCACAGGAGACTGACCCCATGTTTAAAGAACAAACCTCTATACTAAGGGCTGCAATATCCACTGGGGTGAGAAAAACGGCATCAGTTCCTTGCTGCCCAGCCTGTGAGAGCTCTGACTGTGCGTCTATAAAGGGAACAGCGAATGGAAGTTAAGTTGCTCCGGTTCGCACTCTGTTAGAGTCCCACCGGGAACAGTGAGCAGAAGTTAAGTTGCCTCCTGTTCTATAACTGATGGGGGGAGGGGGGGCAGCAGGGATTAGGGGCATGGAGAACGGGGGCGCCTGACAGGCGTTGGGCTGTGGGGTTCCCTGCTGCGGGGTTCCCTGCTGCAGCTCCGCAGACTGGAGCCTGCTCCTCCTGTGCAGGGCCAGTTCCAGCTTTTCTGCCACCCCAAGCAGGAGGGGGGGAAAAGGACAAGCCGGCAGCTCAACCACACTGCTGCTTCTGCGGCAGTTCGGCGGCGAGTCCTCCCTCCCTTCCTCTTTGGCAGCAATTTGGCGGCAGCTCAAAGACTAAGACAGGGAATGAGGGACCCGCCGCCGAATTTCCGCCCAAGACCCAGCCATGCTGCCCCGATACCGGACGGGCCGCCCCTTTGAACTAGCCGCTCCAAGCACCTGCTTGCTACACTGGTGCCTGGAGCTAGCCCTGCTCCCGTGACAAGCAGGGGCTGGTGCAGAGCGTGGCAGGGCAGGGAGATGACATCTCCCCTAAGGGCGGGGCCTTTTCACAGCAAGGGCAGCACCTCCCCGCAGTAGCACAGACCCCACTACTCCTCCTGCTTTCTCCTGACACCAGCACCACCCTTCCCAGCAGCGCCTCATGGCAGCATCTGCTTCCGGACTCGCACCAGAAATGGGAAGTCTGGGACGGGCCTGGAAGCGGCTGTCAGGAAATGGAAGCAGGAGACACGACCACTCCTATGGTGCTGTGGGGCCCATCCTGGCTGGTGGGAGATGGAGGCAGTGGACACTACCACTCCCATGGTGCCGTAGGGTTTTCAGGTGGGGTGCCCCCCCCGCCAGGGTTGGGCTCCAGGGGAGGTTTGGCAGCTTAAGGGACTGGGGGGGGGGTTGCTTTGAGGAGGTTTGAGGGCCAACAGCGAAGGGGAAGTTGGACACTGGCCAGAATACCAGGGAGACAAGGCAGGGGAGGTGCTGTTACTGGACCAGCTTTGGAGCCACACAGGGTCGTCTTCATGCAGGGGAAAGGTGCTCAGAGCATCACAGTTCAATAGAAGGTGGAACGCTCTGCCCCGAACACCAGACATTCCCCTACTTCCTGGAACGGGGGTGCCTGTCCCCATTGTCCTGTAAACAGCCCCACCATGTACCCCAGAGGTGGCTGCATCTTAGCACCAAGGCACCAGTGGTCACTGCTCCAGAGGAGATGGTACATACAGGCCACTGCCCTCCGTGGCCACCAGACGTCACAGACTGTGCACTGTCTTAGGTGGCCCCACACGTTACTGCCCCAAGAGATGAGGTACACACAGGCTACTACTCAAACTGGGCACCTGGGGTCACTGCAGCAATGGTTGGGGGGGGATACATGCAGGGCACTGCCTCACTTAGCCACCAGGGGTCACTACCTAAATAGGGGACACACACACAGGGCACTGCCCCACCTGACCAGCAGGGGTCACTGCCCCAATAGGGGGATATACAGAGGGTATTGCCCCACGGGGATGCCAGGGATCAGTGCCTGCCATACCTGGCACAGGGGTAGAGGGGATAGGGTGACCAGATGTCCCAATTTAAGAGGACAGTCCCGATATTCAGGGCTTTTTCTTATGTAGGTGCCTATTACCCTCCACTCCATCCCGATTCTTCACACTTTCTATCTGGTCACCCTGCAGCGGGAGGGAGGGGGCTACACACAGGGCACTGCCATACTTGGCCACCAGTGCACATCCCTAGTGGGGGAGTGACGCACACCAGGAACAGGGCTCACTGCCACAAAGGGGTTGGAAGATACCCAGGGCACTGCCTGACACGGCCACCCAGGCACCCTGCCACCTTGGGGGAGGTGAAGAACACACCTCAGGCACTGACTCCTCTGGTTACCAGTGGTCACTGGCCCAATGCAGGGGTTGGGGGGAGTAAATACACACAGGGGACTGCCCCACCTGGGCAACACGAGTCACCAAGATGAGAGTGGGATACACAGAGGGCACTGCCCCAATGGCTGATATACATACAGGGCCCTGCCTCACCTACCCACCAGCGCTCACAGGCGCAATGGCAGCGGTGGGGTCACATAGGCAACTGGCCACCAGGGGTCGCTGCAGCAATGCTAGGGGGGATACATGCCAGGCATTGCTGCCCCTCGCCACCAGGAGTCACTGCTCCTACAAGAAGGCACCTACAGGACACTCCTGTGCCTGGCCAGCAGGGGTCACTATCAGTGGGGAGGGGCTATGGGGAAGCAGAGAAAGAGCAACTAACTGCAGTGGGGAAAATCGTCATCTACAGGGGAGAAAGAATGGACTCCGCTAGGACATCGCACCAGCTCCGGCCAGGCTTGATACCAGCAATTCGGGGCTGGAGCAGCTCCAGCTAGAGGCTGGGCGGAGGCAGGTGACCTTGGTCTCTGTGCTGAGCAGGCAGCGAGGAGGGACAGGGAACCCCCCGGCCAGGGTCTTGCTGCCCAAGGAGGGGGAGATCTGTGGCAGTTTTGGAGTAGCTGGTTCAACAGCCGTGAGCCACACGCTTGTCCCTGCCTGAGCTCTCCAGGAGCACATAACACACAGGTGCGCACTGGATGTAGGCACCAGTGTAACGACAGGGCCAGACTCTGCTGAGTGCTGCCTGTGAGAGACAGGGGCAGAGTCAGACGGGCAGATGGGGGCAGGAGATGACAGGGCCAGCGGCCATGAGCTGAACCCATCAAAAGTCCAGCCTGTGATGTCACCATCCGTCCCTGCAGCTCTCCATCTGTCCCGCTGTCCGTCAAACTCTCAACCTCCCATCCATCCCCAATGTATGCCACACACCCCCCTTCACCCATCTGCCTCACACACTCATCTATTTCCTCATGCATCCTGCTGTCCCTCTGATTGTCCCTGCAGCGCCCAGCACAAGGAGGCATAGTGGACCCTGAGCGAGGCTTTTGGGTGATGCAGTAATGGAGCTAGCGGGTGATAAGGGGGGGTTCTGGGCATCTCTAATCCTGTGCCCAAAGCCATGACTGCGAGCCCACCCCTCTCAGTCTCAGACCCCACAGCCCCAAAGACATGACTGGCCACTCACGCTGTGACCCAGTTACAGCAATGAGGTCTCCCTGAAGATAGGGGGTGGGAGGAGCAACCCCCTTATCCTGGCAGGCAGGGCATATCCTTCCCAGTATGGCAGAGACCTTGCCCGTGGGCAGATAGACCCAGCTGAGCCCATAGGAGACTGGGGGAGGGGGAGCAGAGGAAGAGGATGCAGGCAACTGAACATGAGAGGTGTCCATGAAAGGAGAGAGAGAGAGTTTGAGTGTAAGTTGGCCAACACAGAGAGAGAAACCTCCGAGAAAGAAAGAAACTCAGAACAGGGAGTCACCCTCATGGATCCAACTTTCTGCTAGGGAGCACACACCACTCCTGGCCAGAGAGATGATCAGCCCCCGCAAATGGCAACATCATCTCCCTTGAAGCCACAGCTAGTCCAGAAACCCACACCCAGGTAACGGGACGTCCCTGCCTGGAGCCAGGGGGGCTGTGACCAGAGCCCTTCCCAAACCAGATACTTCTCTCAGCGATAGAGACAGCTACTCTCATCCCAGCTGGGCAGGTCTTGCCTGGCATCAACAGGATTCACGAGGTTACTGCTCTCGCTCACTTTCCATCTCACCTCAGAGCTGGACTCCGTCCCCGTGACTTCTTTTCCCTTGGTATGAAACACAAAAGCAAAAGCAAAAGCAATGGTGGCAAGGCTCCTCTTCTCGCTACTCCCGCACCCCAGGGCTCCGGCTTCAACCCTCCTCCCATTCTGCCATCATAGCTACAATTAGAAATCTGAGCCCGGGGCTCACACCTGGTTGTCTCCCCAATCCTTGGCGCTGTCCAGCATGTCTCCCTCCACAGAAGTCACCTGGCCTCATCTTAGACTCCATCTTCATATTGCTCTTCTCCTTCCCAGGGCTCCTGCTCTGCTCCTCAGACCTGTCTGTCCTCAGCGCTGCAGGCAGAGGGGAAGGGGCATGATGGGAACACACACGCCCCATTCCAGACACCCAGGGCCGGCTCCAGACCCCAGCGTGGCAAGCACGCGCGTGGGGCGGCCCTTTCCCGGGGGGGCGGCAGATTGGGCCGGCGGACCTGCCGCAGCCATGCCTGCGGGAGGTCCACCGGAGCCCCGGGAGGACCGGACCTGCCGCAGGCATGACTGCGGAGGGGGCGCTCGTCCGGCGGCTCGGCTGGACCTCCCGCAGGCACGCCGGACCTGCGAACCGTCCGCAGCTGCGGGAGGTCCAGCCGAGCCGCGCGACCAGCAGACCCTCTGCAGTCATGCCCGCGGGAGATCTGCTGCTCCCGGGGCTCCGGGGCGCCTCCCGCGCATGACTGCTTGGGGCGGCCAAAAAGGTAGAGCCGCCCCTGCAGACACCACACAGCATCCACAGGGCTACCAAACCATATCACCTTTGGCCAAAACCACCCCCCACCCCAAGGGAGCAAAAAGCCTTTGTGAGCTCAGCACACACAAGCCAGGAAAAGATTAACACCCACCCCCAGCCCAGCCAGAGTGGGAGCTTCCCCCACTTCCCGGCCACAGGCCCACGGGGCTCATGGATGGAGGAGTTTGGTGGGCTGTGGGGGCCCCTGAAGGACTAGCTCAGCGTGTGAATGAGTGACTGGGATGTATGTGGGGGCCGGACTGTGGGTTGGGGTGTCCAGGGGGACCCAAGGGAAGGGACTAGGGGGATTAGGGATAGAGGAGGGTGGGGTTACCAAGGTGCATTGTGGGAATGTGAGATTTAGAGAGCCCAGAGTGGATGGGTGGGGGCGGGTTGCAGGACCCCACAGTGGCTGAAAAGGGGAACCTGGCAGGTTTGGGGGTAGCAGAGATTGGAGATGAGGAACCTCAAACCCTGGGGATAGACTAGGGGAGTGGGGGGGGATGGGAAAGTGGGGCCCAGCAATGGAGAAATGGGTTGGAATCAATTAGGGGCAGGGCGCTGAGGATGGGGAGGGGCAGGAGGAAGGGGATGGGGCACTGAGGACAGGGGAGGAGGAGGAGGAGGGCGGGGTGGCAGCGAAGGGAAAGGCCAGGCAGAGTGTACAGGATGGGGAGGGGATGCTGGGAGCTGAGGATCCCCACAGATGGGGATGGGGCTGGCAGAGGGTCACAACAGAAGGGGAGACACGGGGGCAGGTTGGGGGCTTGAAGGGGCTGTCGGGGCCCTACAGAGGGGAGGAGGGAGGAGTGCTGAGGATGGGGATGGGGGAGGAGGAGGAAGAGGGGTGGGGCGCTGAGGACAGGGAGGAGGAGGTCAGGGTGCTGAGGATGGGGAGGAGAAGGAGGGTGGGGTGCTGGGGAGGGGAGGGTGCTGAGGACAGGGATGGGGAGGAGGCAGCGGGGGCAGGGTGCTGAGGACAGGGATGGGGAGGAGGCGGGGAAGGTTCTGAGGACGGGGAGGAGGAGGAGGCGGTCGGGGTGCTGAGGATGGGGGGAGGGGAAGGAGGGTGGGGGCTGGGGGAGGAGGAGGAAGGAGGGTGCTGAGGACAGGGCGGGGGGGGAGGAGGAGTGGGCGGGGTCGGGGCGCTGAGGATGGGGGAAGGAGAAGGAGGGTGGGGTGCTGGGGAGGGAGGTGCTGAGGACAGGGATGGGGAGGAGGAGGAAGGGGTGGGGTGCTGAGGATGGGGAGGAGCAGGGCGGGGGGGGGCGAAGGGACAGGCCGGGCAGAGCGGACAGGGTGGGGGAGGGGACACCGGGGGCGGGGCTGGCGGGAGAGTCACAGGGGGGGGCTGAGGGGCCCCGCGGCCCCAGGCTGCCGCTTGTGGGGCTGCTCCGCGGCAGCTCAGCCCCGCCCCCCGGTGCTGCCCCCCAGGCCCAGCTGGGGGGGGGGTGAAGCCCTTTCACTCCGCGCTGCCTCTGCCCTGTGCCCACCCCCCAGCCCGGATCCCATGGGCCCGGGGCTGCTCCCGGGGCAGGGGCTGGCGTCTGGAACTGGGGGTCTGAGCCCCCGCTCCCCCCGTGCGGAGCCGCCACTCACCGTCCCGCCCCAGCGCCCCTCGGACCAGCCCCGCCCCCCGCGCGAGACAGAGAGAGAGAACTACGCTTCCCAGAGTGCACCGGGAGGGGGCGCGTTGTCTGAGCAAACTGTCCGTCACTTCCGCTGTGAGACGAGCCGGGAACTACAACTCCCAGCCTGCCCCGGGGCGCCTCCGTCCTCCACCTGACATCTCCCCCCCAACGCAACTCCTCATCCCCGCCCCGCCAGAGAGCCCCGCCCCGCCCCCTCCGGCTCCTGAGGCGACTCGCGTGTCCCGGGGTCTCAGCCCGGCCCTGCCCCGCCCCGCCTGCTTCTCCCTTGGCCTCGTCTCTCCCCACTCGGGGGCAGGGCTGGGAGCCATATGGAAATAGGGGGGGGGCAGGACTCCTGGGTTCTCCCCCAGCTCTGGGAGGGGAGGGGGGTAGAGTGGGGGAGGGGCTGGGGTGCCTGCTGCCCTCGCGGGGACCAGCCGAGCGCCTCCTGCAGCTTGCCCCCCAACCAGGCACTGGGTGTGCTGGTGCCTGGAGCCGCCCCTGGTTCCAGCCCCTCTGCCCAGGCAGCTCCCCCAGCCTGACACACACACACAGCCCCTGCACCCGCCCACCCCAGGGCTCCTCAGCCCAGAGGGGAGCCCCCCGGCTGAGTGGGGAATCAGAACCCCCCAAAATTACCCTGGGACCAGCATGATCTGCCTCCGCCCTGCCCTGCCCTGCTCCGCATGTATTCGGAGTGAGTCAGTTTCCCTGTCCCAACATGTGTCCTGCCCTGTGTCTCTTCTCCTCCCCAGTTCCCTCCAAACCACCCCATTTCCCCTGCACCCTGGGCTGGGTCTCTGCCAATCCCCCTTCTCCGCTCCTGCCCCCAATATCCCCTGCCCCTACAGGTCTATGGGGGTGGATCCCTCCCTCCCCCCTTCTCCCCTCATGTCCTGCCTCTGGGGGTCTATGGAGATGGGTCTCTCCTCTTCCATCCCCTCTCCTGCCCCCCCCATATCCCGCTGCCTCTAGGGGTCTATGGGGCTGGGTCTCTCCCCCCTCCATCCCCTCCCCTGCCCCCAATATCCCTCTGGGGCTCTGTGGAGCTGGGGCTCTCTCCCTGCCCCTGTGCTCCCTCCTGCACACGATGTCCTGGGAGTGACTCAGTTTCCCTGGACCAACATTTCACATACCCCACCCCCACCCGACATGTCTCCCTGCACCCCACCCCATTTCCCCTGCACCGCAGGCTGGGTCTCTGCCAATCCCCCTTCTCCCCTCCTCCTGACCCCAATATCTCCCTGCCCGTATTGGTCTATGGGGGTGGGTCTCTCCCCACATCCCCTCATCCCTTCCCCCAATAGCTCCCTGCCCCAGTCTGTCTATGGGGCTGGGTCTCTCCCTGAAGCCCCGCCCCCAGCGCGGGGCTCACAGACAATCCCCGCCCGGCGGCTGTGACGTACGCTGACGTGTTCACTCTCTGCAGGCGACTCATTCACTGGAGAGCAAAACGACAGAAGGTGTCACGTGTCCATGGGCGGGGTTATGCAGATGAGCATGTCTGGCGGCAGGACGGAGAGCAGCGAGAGGAACCGAAGGAGCCCGGCGGAGAGAATTCTCCGCGTGTGGACAGAATCCGGTGTGGGAAGTTCGTGCTGTGGGTGCCTGCGCCGGAGTCACTTCGGGGCAGTGATTGCTACTGAGCTGCATATTGACCAAAGGCGTGTGAATGGGGTGTGGTGCCTGGCGGGGAGCAGCTCCTGGTGAAAAGAAAGCAGCAGATCCTGTCCTAGCAGTGGTTTGTGGGGATGTGGGGTTTTTTTTTTGCAACCATGAGTGGGATTGTTGTGGGTGCAACTAGACCGCCCCCTCTCTTCTGGTGGGGCGGGGCTTCTACTATCTGTCTGGGGGAGAGGGAGGTCCATGATGTCACAGCCCATGGTGGAGGGGAGGTTGAATCATGTTTCTGAAGTGGGAGAGCAACTTCCCCGGCTGCCACTCACTCTCCACTAGGGGGCTGGACTGGGATCTCTAGGGAGGGAAGCACAAGAAAAAAAACAGTCTCCCCTATGGAACCCAGGAGTCCTGGCTCCCAGTCCCCCTGCTCTAGACCCCCTCCACTCCCAGGGCCAGGGATAGAACCCAGGGGTCCTGGTGCCCAGCCCCCTCCTGCTCTGACCACTTGACCCCACTCCCCTCCCAGGGTGGTGCAGGGCTCACTGGGTCTGTGTCCCAGCTCTGCTAAGGGCCGTGACTGATTTTCCCAAAGTGCTTCCTTCTGAATCCAGCACATCTGCCCCCCCACCCCCGGTCAATGCCCACCCCCGTGTGGGGGCACCAGCACTGTGCCGGGTCGTGATGGGAAATTCTCCAAGCTGGACCAGGAGAGATGTGTGTGTCCCTGCTGCTCCCTGCTGGTGGGGCTGAGCCTCTCTCTGTGTGTGTGTGTGTGTGTGTGTGTGTGTTTTGGCGGCTTTGCAGGATTTTGTATCCTGCAGCAAGTGACACACACATTGACGCACAAAGGGACTCTCAGTCCCAAGAACGTTCACACACAACACACCCAGAGGGGCATGCTAGCCCAACCCCCAAAGAGAGAAACAATCACACCCCCAGCCGCAATCACACACACCAGAATATTCGCAATTGTGCTCAGAGACACAACCGCACACAGTTCACTCCCACTGCTCCCAACACAAGGACCTCCTGCCCCACACAGCGTGTGCCGAGGCCTGTGGAACTCACTGCCACTGGACAGCTACCCATGAGAATGGACCTTTCCAGGAGACCAATAGACATGGCCTTGGTGACAGAGGGGGCTGGGCTCCCAGGGTCTGACCCGGGCTGAGACTGGTTCTGACCTAGAGGGGTCTATCCAGCAGGGGGCAGTGTGACCCACACACAAACCCACCAGAAGTGCCTTTCTTAGCAGGTCTCCCAGGCCATCCCCCACCCTGCCCCGGTTGGGTAACAAAGGGGCGGCACAGGACTCTAGGCTGTGTTGCAACCTGGCCCCAGCCCCTCGCTCCCACACGATGCTGAGTTGGGTAACTGCCAAGGGATTGTACAAGAGAGAGTCAGAGCCAGGGAGAGAACCCAGGAGTCCTGGCTCCCCCACGACACACACTCTAACCACTGGACCCCACTCCCCTCCCAGGGCTGGAGATAGAACCCAGGAATTCTGACCACCAACCCCCTCCCCCATTCTGACCACTAGACCCCGCACTCCCCTTTTAGATTTTAGTCCCGCTGCCTCTTCTATCCACCCACCCCACCTGTCCATCCCTTTGCTGCAGGTTTCTGGGGTTTCACCGCTGCTCTGTACTCCCCCAGTGCAGCCCAAGGCTTTTCCTCCCCCCAACCACACATCCTCTCCCCCCTTGTGCTGGATCATCTGCTTGGCCCCCTGCCCCCTCTCGGGGTGAGCTGTGCGGCGTGGCTGGGGATTGTGCAATGGCCCAGCACCGGGCAACACAGAAGGGACACCACAGGCCCTGCCCCACCTCACCTGAGCTGCTCTCCAGGTGCATCGGAGCCCAGTGCCCCACACCTGGGTCCTCCTGTTCCACAGGAGGTGAGCTGCAGCTGCGCCACACTCCACAGAGGGGTTAAGTATCAGGCCAGCCAGCCCTTGTAAGATGGGGAAATCACCACCGGGGTCGACGGTATGGGGGCTGTGACATATAGAGAAACGGTTGTTGCACCGGCAGAGGACAGCTGAGCATTCGCACACACATACACACACACACACAATTGCAAACATACACGAACACATGCATGAATGCAGCCACACACACACACAATTGCTAATATACACAAACACCCACATAAATCCAGCCAACATGAACACAACTACTAACAGATGCAAACACATGCACAAATCCAGCCACATGAACACACACACATTTACACAGCCACAAACACAACCCCCAGAGCTGTAATAACACCCCCCCCACACACAAAACCCTTGCAGAAAACCACACAAACACATGCAGAAATCAATTCATCCATCCACCCACCCACACATACACCATCCCCATTCTGTGCACACACCTTGGGTCACTGTGACACTGAAGACTTCAGTTGGATGGGGGGCCCAGCACCATGTGTCTTTCCAAGCAAGGTTGAGCAATTTCTCCTGTGTGGCCTCATGCAGGTGATGGCTGATTCCCCCAACTTACAGCCAGTGATGAGCTCCAGCCAGTTCACACCCATTCACAAGAACCAGTTGTTAAATTTAGAAGCTTTTTTAGAACTGGTGGTTCCAGGACAACTGGTTCTAAAAAGCTTTTAAATTTAACAAAGGCTCAGGCAGTTGTCTGCCTGGCCCCAGCTCACCTTCCCCTCTTCCCTGAATGCTCCGCCCTCCTTCTCTCCTGCTTCTTGTGAATCAAATGTTCACGGGAAGCCAGAAAAAAGCAGCAGGCAGGTAAACTGGGCCCGGGGGCGGAATGGCTCTTTCTGGCCCTGGCCAAGTGCCACAGCCCGGTCCCAGCCAATCACCCCCAGCTTGGGCCCGGCCTGGGGAGTCGGGTCCCTTGGCTCCGGCCCCGGTGCCGGCGGAGCGGCTCTGGCCCCAGTGCCGGCCTGGCCCGGGGAGTCGGGCCCCACAGGGCCGGTTGAGGTCCCGGCGGAGTGGACCCGGTCCCGGCCCCAGGCAGTGGGGTAAGGGGGCAGGGAGCAGGGAGGGGGTATTTGGTTGGTTGTGGAGGGGTGGATAGGGGTCAGGGCGGTCAGAGGGCAGGGAACAGGGGGATTGAATGGGGGCAAGGATCCTGGGGGGCAATCAGGAAGGAGCAGGGGTTGGATGAGGTGGTAGGGGCACTCAGGGACAGAGAGAAGGGGTGGTTGGATGGGGCAGGGGTCCCGGGGAACCATCAAGAATGAGAGGAGGGGTTGGATGGGGCTGCAAAGGGTAGTCAGGGGACAGGGAAAGGGGGGGATGGGTCCTGGGTCCTGGGGGGGTGTCAAAAACATGGGGGGTTGGATGGGGCATGACCTCCCGGGGGGGGCACGACCCCCTCGTGAGGTGAGAAGGAGGGAACCGGTTGTTAATATTTTGGCAGCTCATCACTGCTTACAGCATAGTGACAACCATACTACACAATTCTTATAACTTCATATGCATGAATGGTATACATCTATGGGTAGATAAATGACTTTCAGCAGACCATATCCTTTCCCCTGATACCTTACAAGTCATGCTCTATATGTAAGATCACGATTATATGAAAATGAGGACTATGGGGGTTACAGCCGCTCCCCCAAAGGTCTAGAATGTCACACTGAGATTCTATTTTCATTTACGTAACCAACTTTGACCTCTCTGCCTAACACTTATAATCACTTACAGTCTATCTTTCTGTAGTTAATAAACTTATTTTAATGTTTTATACTTACTTGTGAAATTGTCCAAAGTGCTTGGGAAAGCTGCTCAGATTAAAAAGGCTGGTGTATGTTCACTTTCTTTTTGAGGAAGTGGTGAATTAATTAATGAGCTTGCACTTTTCAAGAGGTTTTGAGCAGTGTAAGATGGTACATTTCTGAGGTGCAAGGCTGAGGAGATATGCTGGTGTCTCTATGTATAATTGAGGAGTGGCTTATAGAGCATTCATGCAACTTAGTTGGGTGCATTGCTGCATGTTGTTGGCTGAGTGATCACAGCACATGGAGGGGGTTTTGCTGCTTGTCACTAGTGCAGCATTGTAAGACACAGCCCAGGCTGGAGAGATAAGAGAACAGAGCAGTTCCACAGTTTGGGATTGTACCCCACGGATCCCACCACACAGAGATCCTGCTGTGACTAGCCGTGGTAATACTGTGCTTAGTGCTCTGCCTTGTAGCTTCAACAGCTGCACATGCAATTTGAGTTACAGTGACCTTGACCTTGTTTCCATGTTTATCCAAAGCCTCCTTTTGACAGTTGTCAGCAAAAAGACCCGTTTCTTTTGCAAGCATTTGTATGGCTAGCCAGAGTCGGGCTTCTCCGTTAACAAAAAAGATTGACCAAAAGGGGAGAAGAGGAGGCACGTTCAGCAAGGCAGCACTGGATGCTGGATCCTGAATCTGCTCTTTATCCAGCAGCTCTCTTGGCAAGCTCTGCCATGGTGCCACGCTCTGGAACTTCTCCCCGAACTGCTCCATTTTTCATCAACAATAACATGAAAAGTGAAAGGACAGTCATTCTCCATTTCCTGCAAGCCCTGCAGAGAACCCTCTAGAAGGGGCTCTGTGCACAGATATCCCCAGTGAATTGCATGGCCACACAACACAGGGTCTCCTGTCACAGCAAATTGCAGCGGAAGCAACCTCCTTGCCAATGCCAATAGCCTTTTCATCAACACCAGACTGAGGATTTGATTCTCTCCAATGCTCCGTTGGAAAGAAGCCTTTTCCTTCACAAGCAATTACTTGGATTGTCAAGAGAGGTCTCTTCTGTTTCCTAGGAAGACACAGGAAAATGTGAGCAGAGGAGACAAAAGCTATAGAACAAGGCACCACTGGGAGTTGAACCTGGGATCTCCTGTTTACTAGACAGGTGCTTTAGCCTACTAAGCCATGGTGCCTTCCCCAGTAGGCCATTTGCAACCACTCCACTTGATGGTCCAAGACTACACCTTCAAATTCCAAAGTAAAAATGTTCCCCATTTCCCTCAAGACTTGCAGACCTTGAGCAGGCTGGCTCAATGCACAGAAAGCCACAGCTGAGCTGACAGAGGGCTTCTAATGTGCTTCTCCCACAAGCTGCTGTGATCAGATACTGATTAGTGCTCTGTGTTTCAGTCACAGCAGCTTCAGCTCAACTCTGAGTCATGGTAACCTTTCCATCAGCTCCAGATTTACCACTTAACACTTTCAAGACTTAGCTACAAGGAAGGGTCTCTGTGTCTTGAACAAGCACTTACAAGGATTGTGCAGTGAGGTCTTTTCTTTTCATGAGAAGAAATAAAAGAAAGGAGCCTGACAGAAAAGCCAGGTTCAGCAAGGAAGAACTGGCAGGCCAAGCCAGGATCTCCTGGTGGGTAGGAAGGCTCTTCAGCCAGCTCTGCCCAAAGGCCAATATCCAGAGGCCACTTCCCACAGAGTCCAGTTATGGTTACAGACCCATCCTGAAATTAGAGCAGGATATTTATTTTAAAGCTTATTCTCACAGTAAAGTAACACAATTCAGCCATGTTGGCACAGAGGAGAAAGCACTCCGTCATTTCATAGTTATTGCTATTGATCTCATTGATAATCTTCCTGTTCTCAGGGCTGCTCCCAGCACTTTAGGGAGTTTTTCCTCTTCTCCCTTCCAGCTGTGGTGATGGGACTGCAGCAGCTCCCCAAGGCCAGCTTTGCTCTTTCACTTATATCCTTCTCTTCTTTGGCTGAAGCTGTGTTTGCCACCAGTTTAATCCGTAACTGAGACCTCAGGTACCAGCAGCTAGTTACAAAGGCTCAATTCCCATCGCCATCAGTGGGAGGTTATCCTGGGCTGCAGGATTTGGCTCATGGACAATCAAGGTGCTATAGCAGCTACATTCTTACATGCTGAGTCCTGCAGCCTATTATCAAACTGCTCTGCCATAGTCTGCAGGGGGCCTGACTTGCTGAGAATCTGGCAGAAGAGAGACCCTGGAGCAGAGAAGGAAAATGTCCTCAGCAGTCACAGCTGGCAGGAGCAGCAAAGACTGAGTATCAGACACACTTTTTCACCAGGGCAGTAAATGTGCACAACCCCCTGATATATTCTCAATTCACGCCCCCTCCCAAGGAAGCCCTATTCTGCTCTATTACACTCTCATGGGATGAGAGGGAAGGTCCTCTCATGGGTAAATAACTGGTTACAAGGTAGGAATAAATGGTCAGTTTTCAAAATGCAGAGAGGTCAATAGTGGTGCCCCCCCGGGGGGTCTGGGACAAGTGATATTCAACATATTCATAAATGATCTGGAAAAAGGGGCAAACAGTGAGGTGGCTAAATTTGCAGATGATCCAAAACTACTCAGGAAAGTTAAGTCCAAAGCAGCCTGCGAAGAGTTACAGAAAGAGCTCACAAAACTGGGTGAAAGGGCAACAAAATGGCAGATTTGTTGATAAATGCAAAGTGATGCACATTGGAAAACATAATCCCAACTATACATATAAAATGTCAAGGCCAAAAATAGCTGTTGCCACTCAAGTGAGGGATTTTGGAGTCACTGCGGACAGTTCTCTGAAAACATCCACTCAGTGTGCAACAATGGGCAAAAAAGCAAAGAGAATCTTGGGAATCATTAAGAAAGGGCTAGAGAATAAGACAGAAACTATCATATTGCTTATGGCCCCCCACATGCATTGGCCTCCACTCAGGCAGGGGACTTATAGGCCCTTCTGCTAGTTGGCGTTGGCAGCAGCAAGGGCTGGGTTCAGTGTTTAGGGGAGGAGAGCAGCAGAGAGGGAGGAGGAGAAAGAGTCCTGAGAGGGAAGCAATGAGAGCAGAGTGCAAACCAACCAGCTTAGGATCTCACAGGAGTCCTGAAATAACAGTAGCTCCAGGCCCCATCAGGGCTGCCCGGGGCGGGGGTAAGTGGGGCAATTTGCCCTGGGCCCTGCAGGGGCCCCCACAAGAGTTTTTCAGGGCTCCTGGAGTGGGGTCCTTCACTAACTCCGGGGGCTCCAGAAAACTCTCGTGGGGCCCAGACCCCCGGAAATTCTTCTGCTCCAGGTCTTCGGTGGCAATTCAGCAGCGGGGAGTCCTTCCGCTCCGGGACCCGCCACCGAAGTGCCCCAAAGTAATTTTATTCGAATTTCCTGAATCGAGGTCATACATTCAATGTTATGTCCCCACTAAAGCACGTGAATTCGGGGAAGTGCGTCCACAGTACCGAGGCTAGCATGGAGTGGCGGAGCATTGCACTGTGGTAGCTATCCCAGGGTTGGGGCAAAAATATTCTCGCAGATGTTTCTGGGTGTGTGCCGTCACTCGCTCCTCCCTCCGTGAAAGCTACAGCAGACGTCATGCTGTCAGCAGACAGTGCAGCACTGTGCACCACCTGTCTCCTGGTATGTTGAATCCACTTTGAATGTCCTCTCCTCTTTCTATCGACTCTTTCAATTAACCATTTCGCACCATTTCTCGGCCATCGTGAACAGAGCCGCACAGCTTCCGCCGCAAACTCTGCAGGTCCAAATAAAGTCTATGGAGTACATCCATAGCTGGGATGGGTCATTCAGTCCTTTGTATAGAGCTTCAGTTTGTAGCAAAGTCCCTCCAGCGGTATCTGCCTTCTCTCAATGGGTCGATTGTATAGCTGATGGTCCTTAATGGGCCATCAAGCAGGCTAGGCAGAACTGACACCAACTTGTCTGGCTGGAGTGTTCCCCGGAAGCAGAGCACAAGTTTGAAATACTGGCAGCATAGAGCCAATATTCATAACCTCAACTATAAAAATGATACACATCTAGAGATAGCATAATTCTAATCAGCCAATCAGAACATCTCCACAGACCCCTTACACGACAACCTTTCTACAATATTGGCTGCAAATATAGAATAGTGGTTGCAACGGTGATCTATACAGTTACAGATTATGTCAATAACGTCACAGGAGATGACATGGTATCAGTGAGACTGATATTGGAATAGGCTCCAGTTTTGGTGTCCTCATTTGAAAAAGATGTTGTGAAATTGGAGCTGGGTCAGCAAAGAGCCACCAAATGTTCTGAGGGCTGGAGAAAAATGCCTTCTCGTGAGCTATTGAAAGAGCTCAACGCGTTTAGCTGATCAAAAGAAGATTGGCAGGTGACTTCATTGAAGTCTTGAAGTGTCTTAATGGAGAGAAAAGATTGGGTATTAAAGAGCTCTTTAATCGAGCAGAGAAAGGCATAACAAGACCCAATGGCTGGAAGGTGGAAAGACATATTACATATTATAACTGAGGCACAAATATTCAACAGCGAGGATAATTCACCACAGGAACAAGCTACCAAGGAAAGTGGTGGATTCTCCATCTCCTGATGTCATTTAATGAAAACTAGATGCCTTTCTGGAATGTGTTTTCCCCAAAAGTAGCTATTGTGTCATACAGGAGGCCTGTGATATGCAGGGGGTCAGATTAGATGCTCTAATGGTCTCTTCTGGCCATAAAGTCGACTAATTTCTGAAAAACTGAGTCTAGCATTGGGAGCAGCGTCTGATGTTTTCCTGTCTAGCCGGCTTGCTTCTTAGAACGAACGCTCCTTGAGTGGGGTGATCCACAGGGACTAGTTCAAACCTCCCAAGTGCCTGGGCAGAGGCAGGACATTAGCACAGCAAAGGAGGGGTGCGGCAGTGACATCACAAAGGCTTTTTGCGGGACCTCAGACTATTGGTCAAAGGTGGTGTGGAGGTGGACACCTCACAGAGAGATGCTGACATCAGCCAGGCAGGACAGGGGCAAGAGGCCAGGGAAACCTCAGAGACCCCTGTGGCTTTGCTTCAGCAAGTCTCCTTCTCCAGGTCTCTCTTTGAAGACTGAGAGAGTATTTGGGTTCACGTACGTGAGCGCCAGGAGGAACCTCTTTCGAGTTTTCTCCTTCCCTTTTAGTGATTTTACTAGTGACCAACCATCCCTGTTTAGAAGGTAAGAGCCTCCTCGAAGGAAGGGGTGTCCTGGGGGTGTCACAGTTCGGATGCCGCTGCCCCCCCCCCAATGTAAGGAAGTTCCCGCCACCCTGCTCTGTGTTCACAGTGCGGGAGAGAGCAGCATCCACGGCAGTGATTTGCTCCTGGCTGCTGGAGCAGAGCAGCAGGCTCAGCTGTCAGAAGTTCCCAGAGCGATGAAAGGGGAGGGGCCATGGCTCTGTAGCAGGAATGCAGGGCAGGCGAGTTCACAGCAGGCATTCTGGGATACTGGCACAGGCCAGTTATGGTGATATAATGAACAGCAGCGTCGACACTGACACTCTGCCACTTTAAGTTTGCTGGCAAAAGCTCTAGGCTTCTCATTGAAGTGATTTTATTTTGTCACCAAAACAGGGCAGTTTTCTCGCCAGACGTGGCATTGCAGTGTGTGCACCAGCCACAAGCTGCCGACCGAGGGAGCATAGTGTGTTTTTCACACACCTGAGCAATATAATTCTGCTGAAATAACTTTGTAGTGCAGACCTGGCCAAAGATTCACACACACAGACAGCTTGCAAGGAAAATGTCACCTGCTCCTCTGCTTTGCAGAATCCAAACACAAGCAAAGCTTGTCAGGCCCAGGTGGAGCTGTAAGGAGTCAGGTGTGAACAGACACTGTACCTTAGTCACAGGTAGGCACCATGGCTTAGCTGGTTAACGTACCTGTTTTGTAAACAGGAGATGCTGGGTTCAACTCCCAGTGATGCCTTGTTGAGATGCTTTTAGAGCACCTGGTACTGGCTACTGTCAGAAGACAAAATACAGAGCTAGATGGACCTTTGGTCTAGCCCAGTGTGGTTTTTCTTATGGTTTAAATTACACTCACAGGTACTGATAATAGAGTTACTGAAAATTTGGGAGTTAAGAGCTGATAAGTCAGTGGTCCAAGCCCCTCACAAATGACCCCCTCCCTCTGGGACAGGGGCAGGTCTGGGCTCTCGCACCAAATGCTCGTTGTGGCTGCCAGAATCTGTGGGCAGCTCATTTAGTTTATACCCAGGGTTGAGTCCTTGATTCACACATCAAGGATAACAACCCTTTATTTCTCCTGCCCCTATAACAAGGAGACTGGGAATCCAGCACCAGCCGAAAGTGATCATTTCGGCAAGCAACCCAACCTATTTCCAACATACTGTAAAATCCACATGCAGACTCATACACGAAACCTTGCAAGAAAATCTTCCTGAGGGGGTCTGAAGCACCTGCTGCTGTGGGTTGGGATTGAGGGGCACTGGGAATAGGAGGGGACTGTGGGTTGGGACAGAGGAGAAGGGTGAAGAGAAGCAGGCTCTGGTTGGGAGTGAGAAGCGGTGAGCATAGGAGGGACTGAGGGTTGGGTCTGAGGGGCACTGGGAGTAGAGGGGACATGGGCTTGGGCTGAAGAGCATCCTCATTTGAGGATCCAGCAGGACAGGGGAAGGCGCAGGTGATTCTAATTCCTTAGGGGTGTTTGTGTGTGCAGGGGACGGACATGCTTTATGCCCAGAGGCCTTTATTCCTCCAGCCTGCAAGGACAAAGAGGATGTCAAGGAGTTGCTCCTTCAATCCCCCCTCCACAAGGCCCTTCTTAGGAAAGGCAAAATCCTGAAGAGAAAGAGTAACACCAAAGAAGGTGCCTGAAAGTCAGACTTTTACAACCACAGTGAGAAGTTTATCACCTGACCAGGGACTTGAACCCTGGACCCTCAGATTAAGAGTCTGATGTTCTGCCAACTGAGGTAGCCAGGCTCACACAGAAAAAGTGCAAATTGGTGCAGAGGTGAAGCTAGTCAAGAAAAAGCAAGCAGGAAACAATAGGAAACCTGCTGCTCTCTCTCTTCCCAGCCCTGGCCTGGCCTGATATTAGTGCTGGTTAAAAAGAGGGGAAAATATCGGCATCTATCAGCCTTTCATAGCTCTACAAGACTCAGGCACAATACAGAGGTGCCCATCTGCAAGTGCCGAATGGTTGGATTGGCTAACGCAGCCTGTAGACGTCCAGGACACACTGGGATATACAGCCAAGTGTCCATCACCATCATCATTTCAAAGGGATAATGATAATGATGGGAAGGGTCACAATTGACTCTGTAGTTGCATAGAAAGGTGCATGTTTGGCAATTACATTGGGAAATTCTGGCTCCTTCTCAGGCTCAGGTTGGCCACCCTGGTCTAGATGTAGAAGTTACAACATTTAAACTTGAAAGAGGGGCCAATTTCCCCATCATTTCCCACCTTTACATCCAAACACGATGACTTTCTGAATGAACCCTCCTCGTTCAGCCAGAAGATCTTGGGGTGGATTTAGGAGTCACTGGGTAAAATTCTCTGGACTCTGTTCTGAATCAGGTCAGAGCAGAGGTACCTAGTGATCTAGTCTGGCTGTAAAATCTATATATCAACACAAAATATGGTGTGAAATTAATCCTCAGAAACGGCTGTTCCTCACCCAGACCCCAGCAAAGGGCTCTCCAAGGAAGGGGGCTGTTGAGGAAGGAAAGATGAAAGATGTCCTCTCCCTGGAGGGACTGGGCTCTGCGCTTTGGACAGAAAGGAGGGAAAGGAAATGGCTACATGACAGCAGCAGAACCTAAGAAATGAAACACAACAGGCTTCTGAGCACGTTGCTTCCAAACAGTGAATGAACCTGACTCCCGTACCTTGAAAAGCCAAAAAGCCGTTTCTTTCTATGCCCGGGAGAAAAGAGTTCCAATCATTCCTGCCCGTTTACTTTTGAATTATTTTACATTATAAAGAAAATTGTAAATAAATTAGTCTGAACTTGAGCTGCCTGTTAGTAAAAGCTGGTTCCCAATTCTGTTCCAACTGCCCTGCTAGAAACACCCCCAGGTCCCTGCTCACCCCAGGAAGAGGAAAAAGAGAAACCCCCACCGGGCACTGCCCTTGGCTCCAGGCTGCTGACCCGGGGTGCGGGTGGGGACTGATTGTTTGCTGCTGGGGAGGGAGCCAGTAGAGGCCTCTGGTGCTCTGCTCCTAGCATCTGCCCGGCCCAGGCCGTCCTCTGCCTCAGCTGCTGCTCGGGCCTGCTCTAGAGTCAAACACACAGGGCACCCAGGGGAACAGAGGCTGGGACAGGGCAGCTTTGAGCTGGGAAGATATTGGGAGTTCTCATTCCCTGAGAACTGGCCTGGCTCCCATCTCAACAGCAAACAAATCAATTCCACGTCCCCTCCCCAGAAAAACCAGCTTGGAGCCAAGGGCAGCAGGGGACGATTCCCTGCAGTTCCCACCGAGGCAGGAGAGAATCCAGGGTGTTTCTAGCAGAGCTTATGGAACTGACGTGGGGAAACCAGCCTTTAATAACAGGCAGTTCCATTTGAAGCTAAGTGTTTTTAACAATTTTTGCAACATTAAATAACCCTTCAATCGTAGTGTCACCATCCATAAAATTGCTTCAGCCTTACAGGTTCCCAAGTGCAAAACTAAACATCTCTTCAAATCCAAGAGAGTGGAGATCAGTCAGTGTTGAGAGTCATCCCACATAAAAGAACCATGTTGTGGTACATACTGGCCCCATCATGTGGCCATCGCCTTTCCCTCCTCTCTGTTAAAACTTCTAGTATTTTGCACAGAAACCTTCTTCCCTCAGGAGAGACTTGGGAACCAGGGCTCCTAGCCAGACAAAAACTTTTAAGAGGAGGCGTAACCTGTCAAAAAATGATCTCCCCTCTTCAGTTCAGTGACACCTTGAAATGTTACTTGTCCCGGCAGAGCTGGAGGATTGAAAGCAGCTACATCAAACCCCTGTGTAGCTCGCAGGAATGAACATAAACACTCCCTGGTATCTGAAGAGATATTTAGTTTTACCCTTGGTAAACTACAAGACTAAAGGGAAAGGCAGTGGTGCCAAATATATAGAGTGAAACATGAAACAATCGTCATAGTTATGCCCATAGTGACTGCAAAATCTTTCTATATACTTCTTATTATTTTCTCTGGTGTCTAGACATTGACTAGACCTTGACCAAGAAATTTGGCTCTTGATAAAATAATCAACTACCCCCGGTTAATGCAATGGACTAGAAATTGACTGGGGTTTCTCCACGCAGGTTCAAATCCTGCCAGCTACAGATGCATTAGTATATTGTAATTACTGTTGTCTTAGTGCCTGAGCATCCACAGAGCCAAATCTGGTCTTGCTCTGAGGCTGTCTACACTTAAAATGCTGCTATAGCACTGTGGAGAAGACAGTTGCTACAGTGAGGGGAGGGGTTTTCCATTCCTGTAATAAGCTACATTCACAGAACAATCTTTCCTTTCATTTAGCACTATCTAACCATGGCTTAGGTCAGCTTAATTATACTGGTTCTGGGGTTTTTCACACCCTGAAAGACGTACTTGTTAGAGGGTTTATCCCATCACCCTCCCATTTCCTGGTCCTTCTCGCGTGACCAGAGAGCAGCAATGCACGAAGCTCAAAGGTGCAAACAATTCAGTGTTTATTGGGGTAAACTTCCAGCAAGCAATGATTCCAATTTCCTTCCTCAGTATCCCCCTTCCAAGCTCTGACACCACAGAGCATTGCCTGTGTCCCTGTTCCCCTTCGCTGTTCCTATTCCCCCCCTTAGCAAAACATAATTCTAATTCCTCTACCCCCATTCCCCCCCTTACTTCCTGATTGACTGCAGACTATATAGTAAAACTGGAGTTCTGCTTAGCTATGCCTTAACCAATCATTTTACTGAAATGTAACTCACCAATCCTAACATATTATAAAATGATTATCTAACCAATTATACCCTACCACCTTAATTGGTTTACACTCAACAAATTAATTATACAGCAGACAGAAAGAATCACAGCACCAGACAGAGATTATACAGACAAGCAATAGGAAAGTGGGGACTACAGTGATAGAACAACAAAGAAATGAGGATTTCACACCCCAGCTGTTGGTAAGTGAGTTGTTCCCAGACAGGATGCTATCATGGTAGAGGTTGTGGGTGCTGGTTGCTTAACTGTCTGGCCCCCAGGGCAGGATTTTGAGGTTCACCATTACTTTCTCAGAATGCCAGCACCCATCTTTTGTTCACTTAAAATGCGAGCAGGGAGATTCCAAAACCACAGAACTCATGGAGCTCCAGGAAACGTGTAACTTTAGGTCCGGGTGAGTGTGTCTAAAAATCAGCTGTGCTGTAGAAGGTCTCTAGGAGTTGAAAGAGAGGTGCCATCTCAACCTCCTAAAGAGTTAATCAATTATTAATGAAAACTAGGGTTGATAAGTCATGTTTTTTGTAGCAGCAGGATGGTGGACTGGTCTAAAGTGCCAGTTTTAAGACTTCTTTTTTCCCTATCTCTTGGGTGTTCTGGTCTCTGCATAGAGACGTAGTTTCAAATCCCACTCCTGACATGACCATCTGGAAAAAATAACCTCACTTCAATCTCCTGTGCAACAATAGAACCCCATTTGCTTAGCTTTTCTATTCCAGTAGTTATGAGAGAAGCTCCAAACCAGGGGGAAACAGGGCCTGTTCTCTCGACCGATCAAGTTTTGTCTTCCTTCATTCCAAGCCCTTTCCTCAGATACATACATATTTCCCACACTATTTTGTTTAATGTTCTTTGCTTTTATGAAACTTTAGGGTCATCATTTAATTGCCACACAACTGTACTTATGAAGTGAAGTGAAACACAATATTTTTTGGATATTCTTGCAGAAGAGTTTTGTTTTCTGACCTGGAATTGAACAGGGGCTACCCGAGGGGAACAATGCTACTCCTTTTCTTGGCTCATTCAAAAACATAAGTTTGTGGTGCCCTTTGTTTCCCTGTTCTTCAAACACCTGTCGGGGTGGCCTAGGGATACTTGGCCCTGACTCTTGGCTAGCCAACTACAAAAGCAATTTCTCCTCCCTTGATGCTCACACCTCAACTGCTAGAAGAGGGCCTTATCCTCCCTGATTGAACTAACCTCGTTATCTCTAGACTGATTCTTGCCTGCATATTTATACCTGCCCCTGCAAATTTCTGCCACATGCGTCTGATAAAGTGGGTATTCACCCATGAAAGCTCATGCTCCAATATGTCTGTTACTCTGTAAGGTGCCACAGGACTCTCTGTCTTTTTGAGGTGAATGCAGCTGGCTTCGGATGGTGCTGACGATGGATAGAAAAAAGGCTGGAGTCAATGACTGATGAGACCACAGAAGGGGAAGGGGAATGGCAGCCCCACAGAAGGTCCTGGGTGCTCCGATGCCCCAGTTATTGCACCCTGGCCTGTCGTAGAGAGAGAAAAGACACAGAGGGACCCAGGCCCCCTACAGTGATCCCATGGACAAGAACCTGGCTGGGAGTGGGGTGAAAGCTCCCTGTGGGCAAAGGGGAGCTGAAATCCCTCAGTGTCCTGGAATGTAAGTAATGGAAGCTTCAAACCCTGCACGGGAGTGGGCTGGGGTGCATCAGCAGAAGGTTGGACTGGACATGGGAGGCAGGTTTGTATAATTTTTGGTGATTCTCAGAATGGGACCAAGTCCTGCCCCACACCCCACACACACTTGCCTAAGGCTCTGGGGGGGAGTTTGGGTGTGGGAAGGAGAGGGGCTGGGCTCTGGGAGAGAGTTTGGGTGCAGGGTCTGGGCTCAGTCAGGGGGTTGGGGTGCAGGAGGGTGTGTGGGGAGCAGGGTCTTGGAAGGAGTTTTGGTGTGGGGTCTGGGTTGGGGCAGGGGGTTGGGGATGCAGGAGATGGTGAGGGGTGCAGCATTTACCTCGGGCATCTCCCAAAAGCAACCCACACCCCACCCCACCACGGCAGCAGCCCGTAAGCGGGACGGCTGGGGGTGTCTCTGCGCACCGCTGCCCGCAGACTCCACCCCCGCAGCTCCCATTGCCACAGTTGGCACTCGAGGAGGGAGCAGCGCGTAGAGACCCCTCCCACCCCAGGGCCGCAGGGACGTGCCAGCCGTCTCCGGGAGTGGCGTGCCACACAGAGCGAGGGCGGGCAGGAAAGTGCCTTAGTCCCCTTGTGCTGCTGGCGGTGGTGGCAGGGGTCCCCAGGCCCTTTTAAATTGCCCATGGTCAGCAGGCAGGACCAGGGAGGGGGACACTCCCAAGGGCGTAACATTGCTTTGCACAAGGATAAATCTTGGAACAGGACAAAAATGAAATGGCGGCAGAACCTAAGGAATTAAAAGCCTCCAGATTCTTGTGTGTGCACTGAGTCCGAACGGAAACTGTAATTTGACTCGCTTTGTGTCTGCGGCTGGTAAAATATCAAGGCAAAGCCATTCCAGTGATTGTGACCCTGGGTTTGAGGCTTTGGTCTTATTAAAATGTAACTAGCATGTTACACTTGTGTTTTTAAAGGTGGCTTCCCCATGCAATCCCGAGTTGTTCTTCCCACAGCTGGCTGATGGGGGGCAGCAGGGGATCTCCCCAATCTGGGGGAATCTCTCTGGACCCCACTGTTAGTTCTCCATCCTTTTTCCCCCTAATCACAGACACCCCTCCCCTCCCCATTATCAGTGTTTTGGAGCGACCCCTCCCTCCCTTTATGGGATACAGACTCTCTGTGACAGAGACTGACTGGGGTTCCTCTCTGCACAGCCCCAATGGGGAAGGAAAGAGACTGGGGGACGAGGGGAGAAGACGGGCAGGAGTCAAATGGGGCTAAACCAGAAAGGAGGAGATTTTCTTCCTGTTAAAATGTCCTGGAGTCTCATGGCTGAAAAGCTGCATCTTGAGTTAGGTTTGATGCATCAGCCTTTCAATTACCAGGCAAAGGTGTGAACCACAGAGACTGGGAACTACCTGCTTTCCGAATGCATCTAAAAAGCATCTGCAGTGGTGCAACTGGTTAGTACAGCAGGGCAAGGTGTTGGGATTATAAATTGAAGCCTTATGTGGAGCACTAGATTCTGTTCCCCATGTACCTTCTCCAATTTGTTTCTCTTACCTGTGTAGTTTGCTTTGCCTAATTTCCATGGAAAGTGCCATGCTAGAAAAAAGAGAGTAAGTTCTAAAATGAAGAGGTAGGTGCACAGCTTGGAAACATCCCCCCTGTGCTGCCATTAGTTCCAGTAGATTGTTCACTGGCAGCGTGAATTGATTTCTTTGCTGCTGAGAAAGCTGCCTGGACAGGTCTGTGGGCAGCAGAGCTCCCTGCTTCTTCCAGCAAACCCCTGGCTCCTTCCCTGCCCCAGTCACTGCTGTAGGAGGGTCCTATATACACTGAGCCTAAAGCTTTTCAAAACCTTCTTAGCACAGTTGGCAGCGTGTCAGTCTCATAATCTGAAGGTCCTGAGTTCAAGCCTCAGAAAAGCAATGGCTTCTGCTTCCTGCTTCAGATTTTCTACAGGAAATGAGAGAAAAGAAACTAGAGGAGAGTGGTTTCTAGACACCCTCCCACCCATCTAACACACACAGAAAGACTTCTCTATGGCATTAACTTTTCCTTCTCTGTGGAGCTTGTATTCTTCATAGAGCAAAATAAAACAAAAACATGCAAGTCCAAGCCTAATACAGTATGAAACTCAATACAGATCAAATCTCACCCTCAGAGATCTTCCAATAAGCTTCTTTCGCAGACTAGACTTATTTCTTGCCTGGACCCAATCTTTTTGCCTGGTACAGTCCTTGTTCCAGCTCAGGTGGTAGCTAGCGGATTTCTCATGACTGCAGCCACCTTTCTTCTGTTCCACCCCCTTATATAGCTTTGGTATAAGGCAGGAATCTTTTGTGTCTCTCCTGGGGAAAAGCCCCAGGTTTAAGATGGATTCCTGTACCAGGTGACATGGTCACATGTCCTGTGAGACCCCCAAGCTTTCATTCTTCCTGGCCTGACTCACAAATGGTGCAGGACAGAGCCATCTCCAGTCAATTGTCCTGGTTAATGGGAGCCATCAAGAGTCCAAACCACTATTAATGGCCCACACTTTGCATCATTACAACAGGACCTCAGAGTTATAGTTCATATTTCTAGTTTCAGATACAGGAATGATCGGTTCATACAAATAGGATGAACACACACAGTAGATTATAAGCTGTGTAATGATACCTTACAAGAGACCTTTTGCATGAAGAATGTTCCAGTTACATTATATTCACACTTATTAGCACCTTTTCATAAAATCCTATGGAGTGCAATGTCACAGCAGGGAAAGGATTTTACTGCGGCACCTGGGAGCAGTTGAGTTTCATGTTCAGGCTGTGGTATGAGTTCCTCCAGGTTTCTCATAAGCAGACAGGGACCTTCGCGGGTGCTCTCGATACAGGAATGGCCCAGAAACAATAAAGTGATGGGGATTGCATTTTCCTTTTTTATTTCTGTATTTCCAATGACATTTCTGTTTGTGATTTCGTTTTGCTTTGTATAACTGTGTTTTCTCCTGGATTTGATATTTAACTAAAAAAAGAATAAGGCCTCAGGGCGCCGGATGGAGGAGCAGGCTGGGGCTAGGACTGCTAAGAGAGCACAAGTAGCAGGTTTTCTGTATTGTTTCCTGCCCTCATTTTCATGACGAGTTTCTCATCTGCACGAAATTTGCTTCTTTTATATGTGAGCCTGGCTAGCTCAGTTGGTAGAGCGTCAGACTTTGAATCTGACGGTCCAGGGTTCAAGTCCCTGGTCAGGTGAAGCAGGAACCATTCCCCTCAAAATGGAAGAAGGCATCTCTCTAGGGTGTTATTTGACCTTTTTTCCCCAGGACTTGGCTTTTCACTAGGAAGGGCCATGTACTGCCTGGGACTGAAGGGGCAACTTCCTCACATGCTCACTGGCCTCTCAGGCTGGATTAAGAAAGGCCTCTGGGAGCTGCAGCAAACTGCTGCATGACAACTTGGTGAGCAAATGCAGGGCTGCCCCCACAGGGTCATCCTCAGCAGAGGTCTGGGGGTTTCCTATTGGTCCCATGGTGTAAGGGCAGCACTCGGGACTTTGAATCCTGCAATCTGAGCTGAAGTCTCGGTAGGATCTGAGGGCAATTCCTGTGCCACAAACCCTGCTGGGTCTTCCAAAGCTCTATCTTGCTTTCTCAAAGGCCATGAAAGCCTGTCTTTTACCCGCTAGCTGTTGTGACTTGAGCACAAGAGGGGACGTTTGATCCAGAAGCCTGGCCGTGCCTGGAGTCCTGTAGGTAGGGATGCGAGCTCCATTTCCTCTCAGTCCTGAAGCTGGGCTGCAGCCTGGCCTAGGAGGCAGCCCTATTGGTTGACCTACTGGCCCAAAGTCAGTTGGGTGGCGTTGGTGTTCCCCAGGGATGCTGAAGGGCCTAAGGGAGGGAGGCTCAATACTCCCCCCATCAGTCAGGGCGGAAGAGAAGGGCTGCAAGCAGGGCCGGCTTTAGGCCGATTTGCCCGATTCCCCGGGTGGGCCCTGCGCCTGAGAGGGCCCCGCGCCGGCAGCGTCTCCCGGAAGCAGCAGCTGTTGTTGCTAGGCAACGAGAGACCCTGGCCGGCTGAGGCAGAGGCAGCCGCGTGGGTGTTGCAGGTCAGGAGGGGGGAGGAGGTACATGTGCTTTGCAGCCTTCCTTCCCCTCCCCTCCCCCCAGCACTCACCTGGAGGAGATGCCAAGGGAGCTTCCGGTCCGGTGGGAGACAGGAATCTCTGCAGTGCACCTCACTCACCTGAGCAGCTGCTGGGGCTTCCAGCCGTGAGTGTTTGACCCTGTGATTCCCCGGAGGGTTGTAATGTTGGGCTGGTGTTGTGGTTTACGTGGTGTTGCTGTTTGAGGGTGAGTTGGTGTTGCACCTCAGACGCCTCATGCGGGCGTGGACACATATTCAACAGTCAATATGATTGGTAACAGAGTCATTTATTTCTCTCCAGCATACATCTTTATACTCTTGAAGCAGGCAAGCAAGCAATTGCTAATTGGTTAACAAAATACACACAAGCACTGCTATAACTTCATAGGGTAACATCATCCTAGACAACTTCTAATTCATTATCCTATTATTGCCTGCTAGAGAGAAGTTAGCCAAGGCCAACTTCTCATAACAAAACTCACAGCCTAATTAACCCAACCTGAAAACCTAAACATCTCAGGCTTTCCACACTACCAGCTGCCAAGCTAGCAAAATATTCCCAACACCTCCCCCCTTAACTCAAAATCAAAACAAGAAGGGAAAGAAAAAAGGGATAAAAACATTCGCAAAACATTTCCAACTTATAACAACATAACACCACAATCTATCAATAGCCAAAATTAAAACTTTATAAAGCCAACCTATATAACCATGCAATTCTTAACATAACCCCAACAACACCAAACAAAAACAAAGCACAACAAATAAATGGTGTAAATTCTACAGGATTCCCCCTTTCTCTATAGCACACCAACTTGTGGCAAACTTCTATTACCAAATCATCCCTCAGATGTCAGGCGATCAAACTGACACTGAGGGGGGGGGGGGGTCCTAGAAAAAACACAACATAAACCACATAAAACGCAAAAACAATTCTGGCCAGAAAACAAACAAACAAACACCACAAAACAAAACAGAAAACACATAACATAAATTTAACTCTATAAATAAATGCATGGTACATAAAATGCTATGCAGCTAACACCAATTTTCTTAATATCTAAAAAACAAAACAAAACTACCCCTACTGGGCAAGCAATCATTACATACAATATACAAATACCCTTAGTACCATCAGGCAAAAAAGGAAAATTACATCATCAATTAAATCATTTACAGTAATACAATTGCATCCTGGCTTACTTCTAAATCCAAAGCTATTCACAGCTTAAGGGTTCTTACTATTAACTTCTACTTTTAAACACACACAAAAAAAATCACCACTTATATACCCTTAGCCTAATACAATTACAATTACATAGCACAATATACAATCTTCAACTAATGCAACAAAATTATTTATGGCCAAACAATTGCAAACTAATTTCTTTGCCTAAATTTGTTTACAAACATTTCAAAAACACCAAAAACTTTTCTCTTTAGCATCCTTACAAAATTCAACTGCTATTCCCTCCAGCAACCACAGAGTTAACTTTGTACTCTGCCTAACATTACTCGCTTGTAGTTAATTACCTTTTCTATCAACTACACCCTCAAGGTTATCAACCAGTTTTCCAAGCTTGTTGTCTGTTGCCCGCCGCCTGGGCCCGATCCTTTTTTCCTCTTCAAGTTCTCTATCTATTGCGTGCCTGCCTGGGCCCGATCCATATTTCCTCTTGCTAAACCGTTCCTTTTATGGACACCAACTTATCCCACTATCAATTTAGCTAGGAGGGTATACTTCTTAACTAGCCCCTACCCTTCTGGTATCTTCTGTGAACAACTATCTATACTTTCCCACCGTGGGGGCTACATCAAATATCAAATAATCATACAACTGCCAATAATCAGTACATAATACAAAATTTACAAAAATCTAAAAAGGCTAACAAAAGCACTTTACCTAAAGGTATTTTGGGTCACATAAATTCAAAGCCATTCTCCCAAATTACCTAGATTTATGCCTACAACTCCCCCCTTTGAGAATACTCAACAAACCTTTAGGCTGAGTTTTCTCAAACTTTAGAAACAAAAAACAAATAGGCTCTAAAAAACAGGGGTTAGTAATGGGGTAATATCATTTCCAATCCAATTAGGAGGGCAATACATGCTAAAAAAATTCCACAACACAGGGCGCAGCCTGTAAAATAAACCCCAAAATCCAATTAATACCACACTTCTCAGCAGGAGTCCCAAATTCCTTCCTGCCAGTGTGCAATTCTTTGCTTCTTTACCAGGGTCAGTTCTCAATGTCCTTTTAGTCAGGAATTTCTAGACATTGGCAATATCAATGAGGTAAGTGTTTTTTCTTCTTTTCCACCACCGTTGTGGTTCAACTTCTACGGGGGAAATTATCAGGACATCATCCTATACATTCAGGCAAAGCAAGAATTATCTCAATCAATTAAATCATTCAGGGAGGATCAAACAAAAAGGATCCTGGCACAGCTAACAAGCAGTTGTCCTCCAGGGGCTCAGGTTGTGTAAATCTTGTTGCTTTCTCAGTCATTCCATCCACCATTGCAGCAGTCATCTCTAATACTGACACTGTTGCAGTTTCTTCAGTCCTACTGTTTGCAGCCTCAAATCCCAAATGAGCAGTGGTAATATCTTGGACTAGTTCAGGAAATAGTTTTCCAGGCACTGCTTCTAAAGGCTTTAAAGTTTCAGCTGAGGTTTCCATAGATGTTACAGTTTCTGCAATGATTTGTTCTTCAATTGCTGCAGCTGTAACAGGCACAAATGTTTTTTGAGCCCCAGAGCTTTCAATACTAAAAATGGGTGAGCCAGTATCTGCCAGCTGCACAGCTAAATTCTCTTGCTCCTCTTCGTCTCCCTTTCTACACACAGGCAGTTCTTGAGGACACATGTCGCTCTGTAGAGGGGCCCCATTTACAACTGCCCCTGGGCATTCTGATACTAGGTTAGATGGCGCATCTCCTACATCATTCTGCATGGGGGCCTCAGCTGCAACCGCTTCAGTGGGCTCTGATTCCAAGGTAAACACAGGATCTTCTACCTCTGTCGTCACAGGTGCCTCAGTTACCCCACTCTGCATTGCATCTCCAATAAAAGCTCCCTGAGTGATCTGCCGCCCATCAGATCCCTGAAGCCGAGCAGTTCGGGTGGGCTTGCACAAAGTGATGTCCATAGCAAAGGCAGTTTGGGGAGGGCCAGTGGATCCAAACCCTCGAGACCCGCGGTCAATCGGGGTCGATCGGGGCACACATCCTTTGAAAGGTATTAATTGAGCAAGACGTGTACCAGCAGTTATAGTCACAGGGGGACAGAGGGCATGTACCATTATCCCAATATTCCCCATATAGTCGGCATCAATAAGGCCAGGCAAAACAAAAATACCTTGTTTCGATGTTGACGAACGGCCAATCAAAAGGGCACTCAGGCCAAATCCTAATGGACCATCAGTGTTGGAAGGAAGAACTTGAACCTCGTCAGTCTCTAAAACTACATCTGTCGCTGTGGCCAAATCCACTCCGGCACTGCCACGGGTTGCTCTGGTGAGGTGTTCCAGGCAGCCGGGTTGGCGGGTGGAGGCACTTGTGTCGTTGCGCTCCTCCGAGGGGCGCTCCGTGATCCGTTTCCCGGCAGCGGTGTTCCATCCTTCTTGTAACGCGCCCAACAGTCGGCGGTGCGATGTCCAAACTTATCACATCGTGTGCAAGCGCCAGTTGCAGCTTCAGGTAACACATCAGAGGCCCGCTGCCCATTTTGCATAGGGCAGTCCCGCCGGAAATGCCCGGATTTTCCACAACCAAAACAGGGGTCGGCTGGCCGGGTCGGTCTTCTAGCCCCCCGCTGTCGCCCGAGCAGGGGTTGTAACGCCACGGCCAGTGCAGAGGCCTGTGCCTTAGCATGAATTGCCGCCTTATCCGTCTCCTCAAGCATAGCGGCCCTACCACATGCCTCAATCATTTCCATCAGGGTCGCAGTCTTGGGCAAGGTGGCTAATATACGGCGGCAAGTGGGATTTGCATTCTGGGTTGCAAGATCAAGTCCAACTGCAGTTCTGGCCTCTGGCGTCAGATTAGGAGATCTATCAATAGCCTCTCGAAGGCAATCCAAAAAGGTGGAATACGGTTCCAATGGGCCTTGTGTAATTTTAGCATAGGGAGGGGTCGGCTTCCCCATCTGGGGCACCGCTTTAAAGGCAGCCAAAGCCAGTTCCTGCGACTGCTGCAGGATCCGGGGATCGAGGCGGGCTTGCAAATGCGAGTCAACAAAGCGACCGGCTCCCAAAAACATATCAGCAGTGGCCACGCGCCGAGGATCATCATCCGGTAAATCCAAATTGCGGACAAGAGCCAAGTCAACTCTCTTAGCCCAATCATCTTTCCACAACAGTTTCTGTGTAGGTGTAAGAAGCATGTCAGCTAGCTTAATCGCATCGTACGGACACATTGCTTGGCCAGCAAATACCTGTTCAATGATAGACTGTACATACGGATTATCTAGTCCATAAGCCATGATCGATTTCTGTGCCTCACGGATCAACTTCCAGTCCAAAGGGGCCCACCGTCTATGATTAGGGTGTTGAGGGTCTGGCGTAATCACCGGAAAGGCCTCAGGTGTTAGACCTTCAAGGATGGCTTCTCTTAAAACCCCATGCCAGCGCTGTACCGGATCCGGAGGGTCCCCAGTTGGAGGGTCCCCGGGGCCAGGCGGGGCGGGGGGGCGAGTCGAATGAAAGCACTTGTGAAGATGCGATCGCGATGATCCAGGTGGAAAACCTTCCAATTGGTCCAACTTGTCACATATATGCTGCAGCTGTCGACCCTGGCGCTCCATCTCCTTATAGAAGGCATCAGACTGAGTAAACTGAGTAAACGTAGTCAAATCGGGATATGGGTTCGATGGCACATGTTCCACCCGAGCTTCCTCTGTCCCCCCGCAATCGTGGCACCCCCAGGCCCCGTGGACACGGCATGGCTTTGGAGGGGGTGCATACGGCAAGGCTGTCTCCATAGGCTCGGGCGTATCGGGGGGTAACGGGACCGTAGCAGGATCAATCATGTCGGGGCCGATAGCCACATTGGAGGGTAGTGGGGCCGTAGCAGGGGCAACATCATCCATGGGGAAGGGGTCGGAAGCCAAAGGTATCACCGTGTCCTCACCACCGAAAAACTCTCTGGCTCCAACCGGCAACACAGAAGGCATTCCGGGCGTTGGGCGGCAAAGCTCAGAAAGGGCCGCCTGCACTCCTGCCTCGGCCGGAGTGCAGGCGGCCCTCTACTATCTCCTTCGCCTTATTCCATACTGGACTCAGGGAGAAGGCCTCCTTATCGCCCTGAGCCACCGACTTCCAAAACTCGGAGCCTAGCCGCTCCCAAACAGTTTTATCAAAAATTGTACTTGGTTGAACAGAAAGTCCCCTTCTCCGTCCCCACCGCAGCAGACAGGATAACGTATTAGAGGGGAGCTTCTCTCCCTGCCGCTCCACGATGCGCATCAAATATTCATGCACCGTCCTTTCTTCCGCTGATGCAGCGGTTCCCATGTTAGCTGCTCACCTCTGGGCTGGGGTGTGCCTCCCTTTTCAGACGCCCTGCGGCTTGCCGCTCGACACTGAGCTCAGGTGCGCCCCTCTTTTTGGACGCCCTGCGGCTCCTAGCCGCTCGACACTGAGACTCAGGTGCGCCCTTCTTTTCGGACACCCTGCGGCCGCCGCTCAACACTGAGCTCAGGTGCGCCCCTCTTTTCGGACGCCCTGCGGCTCCTAGCCGCTCGACACTGAGACTCAGGTGCGCCTCCTTTTCTTCTTTTCAGTTCAGGCCACCAACACTACCCTCATTCGATACGAATCACGTCGGGGTCACCATTTGTTGCACCTCAGACGCCTCATGCGGGCGTGGACACATATTCAACAGTCAATATGATTGGTAACAGAGTCATTTATTTCTCTCCAGCATACATCTTTATACTCTTGAAGCAGGCAAGCAAGCAATTGCTAATTGGTTAACAAAATACACACAAGCACTGCTATAACTTCATAGGGTAACATCATCCTAGACAACTTCTAATTCATTATCCTATTATTGCCTGCTAGAGAGAAGTTAGCCAAGGCCAACTTCTCATAACAAAACTCACAGCCTAATTAACCCAACCTGAAAACCTAAACATCTCAGGCTTCCCACACTACCAGCTGCCAAGCTAGCAAAATATTCCCAACAAGTTGGTGCCTGCCTGTGTCTGGTTCAAAACTAAAGTCGGGATCATGTAACCCAGGAAAAAAGCCCCGAGCTGGTACTTAGTGCTGTGAACTCCAGGTGAGAGAGAGAGGGAGGTTTGGAGGAGGAAACCAAATACATCAAGAGGGGAGAATGCAAAAGGTCTGCAACACAGCAGGCTGAGACTTCTCTCCCCCCACACCCTTCCTGGCAAGAGGGGAAACTGAGGCACGGCATGATCTGATTCCCCTCTCCAAATTATTTTGCAAAGAAAGAGGACGGAGGCTCCTATCCAGACCAGTTCCCTCCCATCAACTCTGCTTTCCCTGCTGCAAGATCTCTGTAGGGGCTGAATATTTCCATTAAACTATGGCTCCTTCGTTTGCCCTGCAACAATAAATTAGACCAGCTTTCGGGGGGGGGGTCTATTCCCCTCCCCCAAAGCTGTGGGGATATTAAGGTTTTTTTGAGGGGGGGCATGATAATATTCCAGATCAATCAAATGCCCAGCTCAGCTTTCTAGCCATCCAGCAGCTAGGGCAGGGAAGGAAGGTGCTCTTGGTGCAGAGTGGTTGCAAAACAGGGGTGAATTTAGCAGGGGGAGTCCGGTTGAAATCCCGCCTCATGCAGCCATACAGAATCGCTGGCAGTGCTGGGAGAGGCCAGGAGTGGAAACAGGTGGCCTGGGGGTGGGGGGACATTTGCCCTCAGTTCTGGGCTCTGGGATGGACTAGGCTGGGTGGTGGGTTCAGTCTAGTCTTCCAGCCTGTTGCTCTCACTGAGGTTTGTGGTTTTCATCTGGCTCCACCGAAAAGAGCAAACAAGCCCAGTAGAAAAGCGGGGTGAGAGAGGCGGGAAAGGGTGTGTAATGGGTTAAAGTGCCCCATCAACGAAAGAGTAAAACCAGAGTTTGACTGGGTTTCCCCCCAGCCACCACTCCTGCAAACACTGGGCAAGGGGCAGCCCCATTCCCCACCGAGGCTATGGTGAGGGGCAGCAGAGGAGGAAGGAAGCCACATGTGATGGCAGTCCCCTCCCCTCCCCTCCCCCCCAAGCACCCAGCACCCCATCTCCGGCCCCCAAACTCTGTCCCAGAGCCTGCACCCAGCCCTCCGCACTCCCTCCCAGAGCCTGCACCCCTCCACCCTTCCTGCACCCCACCCCGTGCCCCAGCCCAGAGCCTGCACCCAGCACCCAAACTCCGTCCCACTCAGCCTGGGCAAAGCTCTCCTCCATCTGGCTCCCAGTCCCTCTCCAAGGCTTGCAGGTGTCTGGAGGTGCTGCCTTCCACACCTTCCTCATTCACACCTCATTCATTCAACAGGGCAACTGATTACAAAGTGGGGGGAAGATCTTATTCTACTCCAAGCAAAAAGACATTTTCTTTTACCTTAATTACACTACCTTTAGGGCCTGCTATAACATATTACCAAGGTTCAATACAAAGTCATATAAAAGTTATACAAAAATGCATAATGCAGAGATTTATCTACAACTGCATTGACTGACTGCTATGTGCAGTAATATAGAGACCCCTGGGTCTTTGAATGAGGCTTTATACTTGGGGGGAAGGGTGAGGGGGTAAGTGGTGAGTGGGCAAAGAGGCGAGCAGTGAGCCAGCAGGGGCTCTAGGGGCGGGCATGGGGGTTTCTGGCAGGGGAGGGAGAAGGTGAAAGGAGGCGAGTGGTGGGTGGGGACTGACTAGGAGGGATGCAGCAAGCCAGCGGGTGGCTAGGGGGTGAAGAGGGGTGTGATGGTGGGACTGAGCAGGGAGGGGACAGGTCCTATTTTACTGCTGTGATCTGGTCACCCCATGTGTGCCGTGTCTTCCTGCCCCCGCCCCTGAACCTTGTTTCGATAGGGCGGAGCTGGGGAAGGAGGGTTTGTTTCCACGGGGCCGGGCGGCGCTGGGGGGGGGAAGGATGGGGGCAATTTTATATTAATAAGGAAATATTTTATAAATTTTAATAAAATAGTGAAGAAAATCAGTTGTACAACTATCAAAACAAATTATTTTCCTAATATGAAAGTGCAAATCAGCTAATTAATATATGATGCAATGTATGTAATAGATAATTTTGTTATTATTTATATAGTAATGGAAAGTAAATAATACATGGAAGAAATGAAAGGGGTTTTTTTTAAGTTTTTTTTGTTTTAGTCGTCCCTGCCGTGGCCCCATCGAAACTGTTCGAATTGGGCCCCGCACTTCCTAAAGCCGGCCCTGACAATGAGGCTAATCATCTAGTGGAACAAGCTCCACAAGGGACGTGGTTAAATCCCCTGTGTAAATGAAGACCGCAGCTCTTGCTGCAAGACACCTGGAGTGTGTGTGTCCCTGTTCCCCTTCAGAACCTCTGGTACATGGTGCTTCCCTCCTTCCAGTTCAAGATCCCCATCATGTGGGTGCTCCCATCCAGGATCTCTGGGGTGTGTCTCTGTCCCCCACCCCATGAACTAGCTCCCGTGTGTGGTTTCCCCTGCCTGCCCCCATCCCGGATCTGTGGGTGTCTCTGTTCCCGTTTTCAAGATCCGTGTTGCTTGGGTGCGTCCCTCCCCCCAAGTCAGAATCCCCAGCGTGTGGGTGCTCCCATCCCCCACTCCAGGCTCTGCGGAGGGTGTCTGTATAAAAAGAGGCCGTGTCTCACTGTCTTGCCCAGGCTACGCTGCAGGGGCTATTCACAGGCACAGTCCCACTACTGATCAGCACAGGAGTTTTGACCTGCTCCATGTCTGACCTGGGCCGGTTCACCCCTCCTTAGGCAACCTGGGGACCCCAAGCTTCCCCGGGATCACCATATTGATGCCGCGCTTAGTGAAGACACCCGATCGGCACAGCCCCCTGAAGTCCAGAGCTCCTGAGCTCAAGCGATCCGCTGGCCTCAGCCTCCCCAGGAGCTGGGATCACAGGCACCAGCCACAGAGCCCAGCTTGTTTTGTGGCCTGGCAGCTCGAGCTTTAAACTCTGCTTGTGAGCTCTGTGCCTTGGCCAGACGGGGACAGTCTCATGTCGAGCTGCAGGCTCCTCTGTCCTCTCAGGTAAGATCCCGGATGTTTCGGTGCCCCCCATCCCCCGTCCAGGAGCTAGGAAAGCGCTGACGTCCCCAAGTAAAGTAAGAGCCAGAGCGCTGTGTGCAGGATCCTCTATTGGGCCCCTCACCGTGGTGTCTGTCAGGTGCAAGGAGAAACCAGGGAAATGTTTTCATGGTGTTTAAGGGCAGAAGGGGCCATTAGCTCAGCTAGTCTGACCCCCGAATAACACAGAATTACACCATCACAGACCTTAGACAGATCAAAGCGTTTCAGCCCTCAGGACGGAGGCTAAACTGGGTACCAGAGGCAGCGAACAAGGGGCCCCCAAGGCAATGGCAGGGAGCTGACGAGGTGAAATATGCCCAGATGATCCCAGCAGGCGACCCACCCCCATGCTGCAGAGGTGGGAGTTCCTGTTCCTCCTGCCCTTAAGAATCTCTGGTGGTAAGTGGGTCCCCCCAGTTCCCCAGATAAGAATCCTCCATGTGGTTTCCCTGGCTTCACCTCCAGATAAGAACATTGTGTGGAGGGGGTGGGAGGAAGGTTGTCTGGCAGATCTGTAAAGGGGGACTGTGTCTCCCTGTCTGGCCCAGGCTCCTGGGAGGAAGTGATCTCAGTGTGTCTGGCTGTCTCCATTCCTCCCACCCATAAGAATCCCTGCTGTGGGGGTGCACCCTAGACCATTAAAGATCTCTGGTGGGTGGGTGTCTCTCTCCCGCTAGTCAGGATCTCTGGGGCGTGCCTGTATAAAAAGAGACTTTGACTCACCCAGGCTGGGCTGCCATCATGGAACAGACCAGGGCCTTCTATGGAGGGTTTGCGTTCCTCCAAGGATGTGATCTCAGTGTGTGTGGGTGTCCTTGTCCCTGTCCCTTCAACCCTTAACAATCCCTGGTGTGTGGGTGCGCTGGGCCCCATTACAACCCCCTCTGTCTTACCCCCCATGAGGGATCCAGTGGATGTGGATGTTCTCCACGCTACTGGGGGTGTCTGGTGCCCCTGTCCCTGCTGGTTAATAGTGGAGTGTGTGGGTGTCCCCCCGCCCGTTAAGGATCCGTGTTGTGTGGATGCCCCCGTTCTTCTCATTAAGAATGGTGCAACGGAGCATACGGGTGTGTCCCCCACCCCATGAACTAGCTCCCGTGTGTGGTTCCCGCTGCCCCAATCCAGGCTCTGTGGTGTGTGGGTATCACTGTTCCTCTTTTCAAGATCCGTGTTGCAGGGGGGGTGTCCCTCCCCCCAAGTCAGAATCCCCATCGTGTGGGTGCTCCCAGCCCCCACTCTGCGGGGGAAGGGGTGTCTGTCTAAAAAGAGGCCGTGTCTCACTGTCTTGCCCAGGCTACGCTGCAGGGGCTATTCACAGGCACGATCCCACTACAGATCAGCACAGGAGTTTTGACCTGCTCCGTTTCCAACCTGGGCAGGTTCACCCCTCCTTAGGCACACTGAGTTAGGAGGGTATGTTGTCCATGTGAGGGCTACGTTCAGGAGTAGAGTATAACGAGCGGATACGACGATGAGGATGAATTGACGGGCGTCTGGTGAGTTTTAACGTTCAGTGTTTTTGAATCTTTGCCACAATCTAGTTGAAGCAGGGTTAGTATGAAGTCTCCCCTGCCATCTGTTGGTGATGTGTTGTCAAGGCCTTTTGGGGTGATGTCATTTGCATGGTCACACCCACCCCGGATTGCATGATGGGAGAGCTTGTCCAAACGGTCATTTGGACAAGCTTCTGTGGGATCCCCAGTCTCTTTGTTATTGGGGCAGGAGTAATCCAGTGTATTTTCCCATTTATTTTGGATCAAGGACAGAGTAACTATACCTGGCATTTGAGGCCTGAAAGCTTCACCCTGGCCTAGAAAGTCCTCACCATTAAGGTGAGGTATGGGTTCCAAACCCCAAAACCTTTGGGTAGGTAGAAATGGGTGCTGTTGCCTGTCTGTTGCTGATGTCCTTTCTGCTATTCCTGGTGTGTAATGAATGCTGCAGTTGCTTGTCATAAGCTTATGCTGTTGGATCTTTTCCACAATCTCTTTTGGTCCTCAGAGGTAACAGACTGCTCTGTGTGTGGGGTTATGGAATGAGGAAGAAAAGGTTGGTTGTGGAGGTGCTGCATGTGCCACAAAAGTTGAGACCTCCCCCCCATCTTCCCCAGCCCAGATCTGGTCCCAGAGTCCAGTATTTGCAAGAACCCACCCACTAACCTGTGACTATCAATCTCACCCTGCTAACTCTGCCAGCAAAAGGGGCCAAAAAGAGCATATGCAAGCACTGTACCGCAACCCCAGTGCTCTTTTCGGTTCCTTCCCACAGAACTTTCACTCTATACCAGTCCAGTTCCTTGCTGTTGCTTGGCTAACCACTGCATGCATGTGCTATACCGTACCCTGAGCTGATTCCTGGCTTTTGTGCTCAATACAGCCTTGCCCCCCCCCCCCCCCAATGTTTCTGTGGCGCAATGGGTCAGCGCGTTTGGCTGTTAACCTATAGGATGGTGCTTCGAGCCCACCCAGGGATGACACTAAGCCCGTGCTACTTCCTTGCTTGCCTGTGGGGGGAGCCTCAAAGGTCCCATTTTGCTGCCTCTTGGCCTCAGTGCTTTCAGCTGGTGGTCCAAAGAGCAGGCTGGATGCCATTCAGAAACCCATCTGCCAGCAGCCGTGCCGGAGGCTCAGGCTTAATCCTCAAAGCCGAGCACAAAAACTTTCAGCCGGGAACATTTCGCTCCCTTCCCGCCTCCGCCCAAGCGGCAAGGGAGAAGCGGAGGAGACAGGCCGGCTCAAAGACACCTCCCTCCCACTTCCCTGTACGCTGTGCAAAGCTCTTGGCCTGCCTCATGCCTCGTCAAGAAAGCACGGCCAAGCCTGAGTCAGGTCCGCGGCCTGGCCCACCCTGCCCTGGCTGATGGCGCGCAGAGCCACACGAGTCAATGGCAGGTCGAGTCGGGAGCCTCGACTCTTTCCCCTGACAGCCACACACACAGCGCTGCCTAGCGCCCCCAGAGCCTCCCTCGTGTTCTCCCGCAGCAGCTGCCTGCCGGTGTGGGTGGGAAAAGGGGACCAGGAAGCACTGCAGCCTCATTCCGGGATAGGAGGCCCTCGCCACACCCAGGCCTGCCTCTTGCCTTCAGCCCAGGCAGCCAGAGGTGCCAGGGCTGGCAGGCCGCCGCTTCGCCTCAGCCACCTCTTTCCCCATGGCCTAGGCTCTTGGGGCTCTGCTGGTCACCGGCTCGCTTGAAGGCCCAGAAGGAAAAGAAACAAGCACACGTGTAGCAGAGGATGGTTTTGATCCATCGACCTCTGGGTTATGGGCCCAGCACGCTCCCGCTGCGCCACTCTGCTACTTCTTCACACTCTCCCCATGCCACCTAGCTGCCACTATCCGGATTAGTGCCTTACACGCCCTCGCTCTGGCAGGCAGATGCACAGGCTGCTAGGCAGCTGCCCTGGTCACAGGATTTTACAGCTAGCTTCTACAGGGTAAAAAGGATCTAGTTGGGGTTTGGACCCCATTGGGAGCTGGGTAGCTGAGTGCCGGAGACGGGAGCACTTCTTAAATTGTTTTCAGTTATGCTTGTGGGGGACGAGGTTCAGCCTTGGATCCGTGTCTGCAGCAGGCAAGCACCTCTGGCTCAATCGCCCCCCGCCGTATTAGCAGACTAAAACGCGGAGCTAACGCACACGCCTTGCAAAGGAAAAGGAGCCGGGATCTTGAACAAAAGTCAGCATTTTATTAAGATGAGGTTCAAAGAAAAAAAAAGTGTACGGTACAGAGTTTCAGTGTAGAAGTTTCTGGTGCTCAGGGAACAACATACAGCTTACCCAAGGGGTGCAAAGTTCGGTTTAAAATGGGGTGGCATAAGGAATACATAATCTGCAATAGCCCTGACTGGGGGTAAAAGGTTAACGTACAGACACTGAGTTAGGAGGGTATGTTGTCCATATGAGGGCTACGTTCGGGTGTGGAGTATAACGAGCGGTTACGACGATGAGGATGGATTGACCCACGTTAGGTGAGTTTTAACGTTCGGTGTTTTGGAATCTTTGCCACAATCTAGTTGAAGCAGGGTCAGTATGAAGTCTACCCTACCATCTGTTGGTGATCTGTCATCAAGGCCTTTTGGGGCTGATGTCATTTGCATGGTTACACCCACCCCGGATTGCATCATGGGAGTGCTTGTCCAAATGGTCATTTCAGCTGCTGCGGGATCCCCAGTCTCTTTGTTATTGGGGCAGGAGTAATCCAGTGTATTTTCCTGTTGATTTTGGATCAAGGACAGAGTAACTGTACCTGGCATTTGAGGCCTGAGAGCGTCACCCTCGCCTGAAAAGTACTCACCATTAAGGGGCATGGGTTCCTAACGGCAGCGTGTGGCAGGAGGTAGAAATGGATGGTTGTTGGTCTCTTGCATGTGCTGCTGATGTCCTTTCTGCTGTCCCTGCTGTGAAAAGACAGAGGCAGAGACGGTTTTGAATCTTTTCAAATTGTTGTTAGTGCTGCAGTTGCTCACCCTAAGCTTATGCCGTTAGATTTCTTTCAAGGTGTATTTTGGTCCTGAGAGGTAAAAGGTGTGTTGTTAGGGAGTGAGGTAGCAAACGTTAGTTGCAGAGGTGGTGCATGTGCCACAGAAGTTGTGTGCCCCCCGCTGTCCCTGCTCCTGTCCAAGAGTCCAGTATTTGCATAAACCCACCCACTGACCTGTGACTAACAATCTCGCTCTGCTAACTCTTCCAGCAAAACTTTTCTGCCAGGTTCTTATTCCAATCTATATTCCTACAAATTTAAGCTTTTAAGTAGCATCAGAGACCACCTTCTTCAGTATAACTCACTTTTTTTCTTATCTGTCTAATATTTTAAGTTTATGCTTTAACACATTATTTTTAATGGGATAATAAATAATTCTGTTTTTCAGCTAAAGAGAGAAGAAAACCATAAAATGTGCATTTAGAGAGCTCAGAAGAATCTCATAAGTGTTAAACACATATATTTATTTTCAATCTCTCAAATTGCTAGTCTTTGGAACCCATGTCCCTTGTCTAACGATTTTTATCTAGGTTCGGGTGAGTCCCGAAATCATGAACTGCTAAGTACCGTTCTACTGTTTTTGATTCATATGACCAGGATTACTACACTTTATTACTCCTGTCCTATTAAGAAAGAGTTTGGGGATCCCACAGCAGCCAAAATCACCATTTGGACAAGCACCCCCATCATGCAATGTGGGGTGGGTGTGACCATGCACATCAGCAACAAAAGGCCTTTACAACACATCACCAACAGATGGCAGGGTAGACTTCATTCTTACCCTGCTTACATCCTCCCCCCAGCCAAGAATTGGTGATCCTGATAAATCACACTCCCTATTATACCAGCTCACTGGTATTGAATGCTGATGTTATTGCTAGCAAAAGCAGCCACCCATCTCTGCCCTGTAGCATCCAGCTTAGCCCTTGTTAACACAGAAGTCAGTGGATTGTTCTCTGTCCATACCTGAAACTGAGCACTGGACAAGTAGTCTGGAAATTTCTCAGTGATGGCCCATTTCAAGGCCAAGAACTGCAGCTGGTGGATGGGATAGCGAGTTTCGCTGTCAGACAGTCCTCAGCTGGCAAAGGCTACAGATTTACATTTACCTTCCACTTCCTGGTAGGAGAGTGCTCCCAGACCCTCCAAACTGGCATCAGCATGCAGGATAAACAGTCTGTTGGGTCAGCAAGGACTAGGACTGGCACATGAATCAGGCAAATAATGATTTCCCGTAAAGCCCTGTCACATCTCTCATCCCGCCATGTCCCCAATGGAGAGGAGAGGAGCCCCTCCCCTGTCCCAGGCCAGGCACACCAGATCTTTGGGGGGGAGGTGTCCATGTCCCAGCCTAGGTGTGCTGGAGCTGCTGGAGAGAGAAGTTCCTTCCTCAGCCCGAGCCCACCAGAGTTGATGTTTCAGTGGGGGAGAGGTATCTCTCACCTGGTTTTTAGATGCTCTGATGAGAGGGAGCAGGAGGAAGATTTTTCTTCTCCTTGCATTTCAAACCCTTCACCCCGCCCCCAACCATTTTCTGCTCTAGCCTGATCTCTCTCTCACGTCTCCTGGGCTGTCCTTAGCCATAGGCAGCCACGTAGGGCACCGCTAGGTTTGGGGGCACGGCTCTGCTGGGAGCCTGGACAGATGGGAAGCAGTGGAGCATGTAAGAGCAGGCTGCTGGATCCTAGAGAGAGCTGAATGCAGCACAGTCTGAGGGAGGGGATTGGCTGCTGGGGTCTCTGGGAAGGGAAGGGGGGAGGGGTTGAGGAAGGAGCTCACCTGTGAGTGTGACTCTTTCCCCCCTGGCTGAGGTGAGGTGAGGCAGGCTCTGTGGCTCTGGAACCAGTATCCTTGTCCCCCATAACATCCATTCTTCTCCCGCCCTGCCCCATGGAGCACCCCCTCCTTTTTCCTCTGTCCCCAGGAGCATCCCTCTCTCTCTCCTTCCTCCCTTCCGTCAGGGCTGGGTTGGGTGAGGTGCTGGGGGGTAGGTGGGGGGAGGCTGGCTACCTGCTGAGGAATGAAAGTGAAAGTAACTCACTTCCTCGGCCAGGATTGGAATGTCACACAGGGCTGGGCTGGGGTTAGCCAGATGTGTGAAAAATCAGGACAGGGGGTTGGGGTAGGGTGAGCAGATATCCCTATTTTATAGGGCCAGGCCCAATTTTGGGGTCTTTTTCTTATATAGGCTCCTTTTACCCCCCCACCCCCACCCCCTGTCCTGATTTTTCACACTTGCTGTCTGGTCACTCTAGGTGGGGGTAATTGGTGCCTATATAAGACAAAGCCCCAAATATCGGGACTGGCCCTATAAAATCAGGACATCTGGATCTGGTCACCCTAGCTGGGGAGCGCCTCTCCCCCGGGCTGGCAGCTGCCAGTGATCCAACTCATCCGGGGGGAGCTGCACAGGGCAGGATGAGCTGCTGTGGCTCCATGGGTGACCTGTCCCTGAGATCAGATGCTGTGCTAACTTCACCATGGTCCGTAAGGCTGGTGGTAGTGCCCATTGGCGTGTGATTGGACCTGAGGGTTTGCTGCTGCTGTTGCCACTTTGCACCCCAAGAGGTAGATTTTGGGGTCTACTGCAGCTGTTGGACCAGCAGGCTTGGGGGTGAGCCAAGCATGAAAGCAGTACTGTGTTGCCATTTAGATTGTCATTTAACAACTTTGTTTGCCAAAAATTCTTGCTAACAATCCTGAATCCAATTTCAGTATTTAAAGAAAAAAAATCAGTATCTTAGCCAAAAACAGAAAATTAAGTTGTTGACAATTATTAGTGACAGGTTTGGTTTCATAGAATTCAAGATCAGAAGGGACCATTATGATCATCTAGTCTGACCTCCTGCAAGATGCAGGCCACATAAGCCGATCCACCCACTCCTTAGCAAGCGACCCCTGCCCCATGCTTCGGAGGAAGGCGAAAAACCTCCAGGGCCATTGCCAATCTTCCCTGGAGGAAAATTCCTTCCCGACCCCAAATATGGCGGTCAGCTGAACCCCGAGCATGCGGGCAAGACTCTCCAGCCAAACCCTCTGGAAAAGGTTATATCATACCATTGACCCATTGTACTATTTACCAGTGTGGCACTTAATTGACCTATTGACTAAGCCCGTTATCCTATCATACCATCCCCTCCATAAACTTATCTAGCTTAATCTTAAAGTCATGGAGGTCCTTCGCCCCCACTGTTTCCCTCGGTAGGCTGTTCCAGTATTGCACTACCTGATGGTTAGAAACCTTCGTCTAATTTCAAGCCTGAATTTCCTGACTGACAGTTTATATCCGTTCGTCCTCGTGTCCACATTAGCACTGAGCTGAAATAATTCTTCTCCTTCCCTGGTATTTATCCTCTGATATATTTAAAGAGTGTAATCATATCTCCTCTCATCCTTCTTTTGGTTAAGGAAAACAAACCGAGCTCCTCAAGTCTCCTTTCATACGAAAGGCCTTCCATTCCTCGGATCATTCTAGTGGCCCTTCTTTGTACCTGTTCTAGTTTGAATTCATCCTTCTTAAACATGGGAGACCAAAACTGCACACAATACTCCAAATGAGGTCTCACCAACGCCTTATATAACGGGACTAGCACCTCCTTATCCCTACTAGAAATACCTCGCCTAATGCAACCCAAGACCGCATTAGCTTTTTAACGCCACATCACATTGCCTACTCATAGTCATCCTGCGATCAACCAGGACTCCTAGGTCCTTCTCCTCCTCCGTTACTTCCAACTGGTGCGTCCCCAGCTTATAACTAAAGTTCTTGTTAGACATCCCTAAATGCATAACCTTACACTTCTCACTATTGAATTTCATCCTGTTACTAATACTCCAGTTTACAAAGTCATCTAAATCTCCCTGGAGAATATCCCGATCCTCTTCCGAATTGACAATACCCCCCAACTTGGTGTCATCCGCAAACTTTATCAGCCCACTCCTACTCTTGGTTCCCAGGTCAGCAATAAATAGATTAAATAAAATCGGACCCAAAACCGAGCCTTGAGGAACTCCACTGGTAACCCCCCTCCAACCGGACAGTTCCCCCTTCAATACTACCCTCTGCAGTCTCCCCTTTAACCAGCTCCTTATCCACCTCTGGATTTTCATTTCGATCCCCATCTTTTCCAATTTAACCAGTAATTCTTCATGCGGTACCGTATCAAATGCCTTACTGAAATCCAGATATATGAGATCCACCGCATTTCCCTTGTCTAAAAAATCTGTTACTCTCTCAAAGAAGGAGATCAAGTTGGTTTGGCACGATCTACCTTTCGTAAATCCATGCTGTAATCTATCCCAGTTGCCATCGGCCTCATGCTCCGGAACCACTCTCTCTTTTAAGATTTTTTCCATGACTTTGCATACTACAGATGTTAGACTAACAGGCCTATAATTTCCCAGGTCACTTTTTTTCCCCTTCTTGAATATAGGAACTACATTAGCTAATCTCCAGTCAGTCGGTACAATCCCCGAATTTAGGGATTTATTAAAGATTATCGCTAACGGGCTAGCAATATCCCTCGCCAATTCCCTTAATATTCTAGGATGAAGATTATCCGGGCCCCCCGATTTACTTCCGTTAAGCTGTTCAAGTTTGGCTTCTACCTCAGATACCGTAATGTCTACCCCCATATCTTCATTCCCATCGGTCCCTCTATCACTATTCCTTAGCCCTTCATTAGCCTCATTAAAGACCGAGGCAAAGTATTCGTTCAGATATTGTGCCATTCCAAGATTATCCCTAATCTCCACTCCGTTTAAAGTTTTAAGCGGTCCCACTTCTTCTTTCTTGGTTTTCTTCCTATTTATATGGCTAAAAAAACGTTTGCTATTGGTTTTAATCCCCTTCGCTAGGTCCATCTCCACTCGTCGCTTTGCCTTTCTCACAGCTTCCCTGCACCCTCTGACCTCAATAAGGTAGGTTTCCTTGCTGATCCCTCCCATTTTCCACTCCTGGTACGCTTTCTGTTTTTTCTTAATGACCCCTCTAAGACGCTTGCTCATCCAGCTCGGTCTAAAACTGCTACCTATGAGCCGTTTCCCCCTTCTCGGGATACATGCCTCTGACAACTCCTGCAACTTCAACCTGAAGTAACCCCAGGCGTCATCTGCCCTTAGATCCCTAAATATGTTAGCCCAGTCCATTTCCCTAACTAGTCGCCTTAATTTAGTAAAATTAGCCCTTTTGAAATCATACACCCTAGTCTCAGATGCACTATTGATTATCCTTCCATTTATTTGGAAACGAATTAGCTCATGATCACTCGAGCCAAGGTTGTCCCCTACAACAATGTCCTCAACAAGGTCCTCGTTACTCACCAAAATCAAATCTAAAATGGCATCCCCCCTCGTCGGTTCAGCAACCACTTGATGAAGGAATTCATTAGCTATCACGTCTAGGAAAAGCTGAGCCCTATTATTATTACTAGCATTTGTTTCCCAATCTATATCCGGGAAGTTAAAGTCCCCCATGATCAAGCAGTTCCTATTAGTGTTTACCTCCTTAAAAACATTAAAGAGCTCTCTATCCATCTCTAAGCTAGATCCTGGCGGTCTATAGCACACCCCAATCACTATCCCGGGTGAGGCTCTGGTAGTTTTCTTCCCCAATGTGACCATTGCCCAAACAGACTCTGTATTGTCCATTGCAGTGCTAGTTATCTCATTACATTTTACCTCATTATTGATATACAGTGCTACTCCCCCACCTTTACCTTTGCATCGGTCTTTCCTAAACAGCACATACCCTTCCATACCTGTACTCCAGTCATGGCTACCGTTCCACCATGTTTCTGTTATTCCTACGATATCCGGTTTCAATTCCCGGACCAGGAGCTCCAGTTCCTCCATTTTGTTACCTAAGCTTCTCGCATTGGTGAACAAACATCCTAATTTTTCCAATGGTTTGAGGCAGGGAGTGGGCCAGTTTTCATCAGAGAAACAAAAAATGTCGACTGACTTTCCCATAGCCTGTTACTCCTGATAAGAGCCCTCCAGCAGCTGTAATATGCTCATCTCCTTACTAGAGTATAAAGCAGGGGTCGGCAACCTACGGCACACGCGCCAAAGGTGGCAGGTGAGCTGATTTTTGATGGTACGCAGCGGCAGGCTGAGTGGCTCAGCGCATCACTGCTCTGGGGTCCCGGCTGCTGCCCTATTGTCAGCTGGGATACCGGCCGCCGGCCCCACTCAGCACCTGCTACTGGCCTGGGGACCCCCAAGGAACCCCAGGCTGGCAGCGGGCTGAGCAGGCCGGCTGAACCACTCAACCTGCTGTCAGCCTGGGGTTCCATTCATTCAGCCGGCAGCGGGCTGAGTGGGCTGGTGGTGGGCTGAGCAGGGCCGGTGGGGGGTTGAGTGGCTCAGTCTGCTGCCAGTCTGGGGTGCCAGCAGCACTCAGCCTACTGCTACTCCGGGGTTCCGGCTGCCGGCCCCTTGCCAGTCAGGAGCCCAGCCGCCGACCCCTGTCTGCCTCCTGCGAGCCTGGGTGAGCAGAATCCCAGGCTGGTAGCGGGCTGAGGGGGGTTGGCGGCCGGGATCCTGGCTGGCAGGAGTTGGTGGTCAGAACCCCAGACCAGCAGCGGGCTGAGCGGGTCTGGGGTTTCATTTACTCAGCTGGCAGTGGCCTGAGCAGGACTGGTGGCCAGGACCTCAGATAATAACAATAGTTTATTTATATAATATAGAGATAGAGAGAGACCTTCTACAAACGTTAAAATGTATTACTGGCACGAGAAACCTTAAATTACAGTGAACTTGGCACACCACTTCTGAAAGGTTGCCAACCCCTGGTATAGACTGACCATATGTTGTACTAAGATTCTCCTGCTTTTTTTTTTTTCCTGTGAGTCAGTATAGCTTTTGCCAGCCCAGAAGTTGGGCAGCCAATGTTTTACATTTTCACAATGTTTTCTCCAACTGTCATAAAGTAAATTCATAGTTAATATGAGTTAAAAAGTCCAGGGACACTTCCTTGTGAAGAATCTGTACAGCAGATCATGCTAGAGCTGTGAAAATGTCAGTTTTTGATGGAACTTTAGAGGCAGTGATTTATCATGTATTTTATCATGTGAATGTGCTGCTATTGCTAATGTCTTTCCAAACAAAATAAGGCACAATAGGACTTCTGTAACATTTCTGTACTACCTTAATCTAGATGAGATGATTCTGTGCTGACTTCATTTTGGTCACTTTGTGCTTTACCTAGCAGTAAAACTAGGGTTATATTTTCCCACTGTTTGGAAACCCAGCTTATTAAACTGATTTTGCAGCCAAAAAAGCCAGAAAGATTGCTTTTAATTAAAAACAAATCTTTGTTTCAATACCTCTTCATATAAATTTCCAATAAAATTTTGACAAATTAAAAACATTATATTATTTGCATCATTCTGTCAAATCAGAATTTTTTCTATAATGCTACTTCTTTAGTGCTAGTGCATCAGCATTACAGTGTGCTTCATTAAGTTAAACTGGTTTTAATAACGTGAATGTGGCAAGTTTTCCAATACTGTATGCTTATATTTGTGTTGCTAAGAGTAGATCAGGCACGGGGCACCAGTTTAATAATCTCGACTAGGGCACCATAAATCCTAAGGACGGCCCTGCATGCCTCAATTCTCTTTTTCCTGGCCTTGTTCCAGAGCCCTCACAGCCCAATTCTCTGCCCTAACGTTGAGCCCTCTACTGCACCCTGAACCTCTCATTCCAACCCCACTCCAAAGCCTACACCCCCAGCCAGTGTTCTCACCCCCCTGCACTCCAACTCTCTGTCCCATGCAGCCTGATTTAGGGTGTACTAATAATATTAATTTGGCAAATATGATGAAAATTTAATTTATTAGCTTACATTTTATTTAATTTAATTGAGTTATAAAGTTACAGTTGCATTACTGCTATTCAAAAGATACATATGGCATTATATGCAACAAAGTTTTGGTTAATGTACTCACACCCTTCCTTGATAACCTGGTGGTAAGAGACACAGGACCAGCCTTGCAGTTCAGGTTTCTCAATTCTTGAGTGAAAGATGCAGTGCTTAGAAAAAGCTAATGTTACTTTGGGTTTACTTGAATAAGTTAAACTTAAAATCAAATCCTAATAAACAAAGAATAAAAACTTAGGGAAACCGAGCTTAGCAGAGTTACTTTGAAACTTAAAGTTTAAGAACAAGTATAGCCTACTGATAGTAGATAGAGAGAGAGTGGAGGAAGTAAGTCAGAATGATAGAGCAACGTGCTCTAGCGAGGTGGGTTACCTCTTTTATAGGGCACAAGCGCCGGAAATCCTTCCTCCTATGCCCAAATTTCATTCCTTACCCACAAAACATTAGGGTATGCTTACTTCATAGTATGTTTGTGCATGTTGATGACATGTACATATGCACATAAGTTCCCTTGTGGTGTATCTGTTAATTCTGTGGGTACAACACTGAAAAACCCCTTATGCCATTCTCCATTGTCGATTGGTCTAGGTAAAGGTCTTAGACAGGCGTGGGTACTTCTCTATTTAAGTAACAAGATAAAGGTCAATTTTCCTTTCTGAGTAAAAGGTCACACTATAGAGATGCTCACTTTGCCTTAGCTTAAGATACAGGATATGGCCTGTAGGTCCTCGTAAGTCATGTGCCCCAACCCCCTAATCATTTTTATTGCCCACCGCTGGACTCTCTCCAGTTTGTCACATCCCTTCTCATGTGGGTCCCAACCCCAAAAGTACTCACATTTCACCCCAATGGCTCCAAAATGTACATAGGGTGCTGCCATGGTCAAGTCACTCTTGAGCCTGCTGGCGGAGAACAAGGTGAAAATTAGCCAGGACGTCGCTCAGTCAATTCCCTGTGCTCCCAGCAGGTGGTATCGGAAAGCTCCAAGATGGCTCACTTCCCTTTCTCTCATCAGCTTCACGCCCCAGGGTTACAAATGCACAAACCAGTTGGGAGTCTCCCCTGGGCTCAGGGTGTGGGGCTGCTCTGAGGAGATGGACTTGCACACTTGGGATATTAGTGCAAAGATACAATTTCACTTTTTCATAGAGAAATCTGAGGGCAATTTATATTTGGTAAAAATCTTATTTAGTGAAAGGAAAGCTGCAGTGACAGCCTGGTTACTGGGGTGCAAAACACTTTCCTCCTGGGAGAAACAAGAAGTTAGAATTAGAAATTTACATCATTTGTTCCAATGTTGGCACAAGTTTAATTTTGCTTCTGTGTAGGTTTGTTTCAGGCTGTGACTTTATTGGGTTGGTTTGTTTTTTTTAAGTTGGAATGGATCTTTTAATTGACATTTGCTGGATTCGAATGGCTGACCTGCAACACCAGTTTTGACATTGTTCTGCATATTTTATACAGATTTGGCCAGTATTCAAGGATTCGATTCCTTTATAGGAGGTTTTAGTGGTCAGGCTTATTTATGTTATTTTATCATCCTGCTGTAGCACACCTTTTTGATGAAATTATTAATTTATGGTATTTGTTAGTTTTTATTTTTAAAAACAAAGTTTTTCTTAGTGTTTGGGTTTTAAATTAAGCATCGTTTTTGGTTTCAATTTTTTATTTTGGCTTTGGTTATTGATGGGATCTTTAAGAACTTTGGATTTAATACTAAAATTTGGACAGCTTTAGATTACTTAAAGTAAACCCTGTTTACTATTTTATTTTAATAAAGGTTGTATTGCTCTAACCCCTGGCCGGAGGGAGAGGAGATGAGCCTGGCCTTTAAGTGAGAAGGAGCAGAGGCATGGGAGGCATGGCCCCGTGAAGGGTGGGGCCAGGTGATGGGGGGCACAGCCCCTCCAATTTTTTTTGTCTAGCCCACCTCAGTCCCCCACCAAACGAGAAGAGTCTGATGCCACCTGCTGGTCACTGGGTGTCACTGCTGCTCCATGGGAAACATGCTCTGTGCATTACCCAGATTGGTGGGAAACACACTCTGTGCATTACCGTGACTGGTCCGTGGGTGTCACTGCTCCTAGAAGGCAGACACACGCTGTGCATTATGCCACCTGGCCACTGGGTGTCACTGCTGTATCAAGGGAAACACCTTCTGTGCATTATTCTGACTGCCCACTGGGTATCACTGCTGTGCCCAGGGAGACATAAGAACGGCCAGACTGGTTCAGAGTAGCAGCCGTGTTAGTCTGTAACCGCAAAAAGAACAGGAGTACCTATGTTAAGTTCTCCTCACATCTTCTATGGGCCATCTTAATTATCACTTCAAAAAGTTTTTTTCCTCCTGCTGATGATAGCTCATCTCAATTGATTAGACTTTTCCTGTTGGTATGCATACTTCCACCTTTTCATGTTCTCTGTATGTATAAATATCTCCTGTCTGTATGTTCCATTCTATGCATCCGAAGAAGTGAGCTGTAGCTCACGAAAGCTCATGCTAAAATAAATTTGTTAGTCTTTAAGGTGCCACAAGTACTCCTGTTCTTTTTGCAGACTGGTTCAGATGCAAAGTCCATCTAGCGCAGTATCCTCCTGTCTTCTGAGAGCAGCCAGTGCCAGGTGCCCCAGAGGGAATGAACAGAGCAGGGAATCATCAAGTGATCCAGTCATCCTCTGCCGCCCATTCCCAGCTTCTGGCAAACAGAGGCTACAGGCACCATCCCTGCCCACCCTGGCTAATAGCTCTTGATGGACCTGTACTCTGTTAATTTATCTAGTTCTTTTTTTGAACCCTGTTATAGTCTTGGCCTTCACAACATCCTCTGGCAAGGAGTTCCACAGGTTGACTATACAACTGCCCTGAGTTTACCCCCCCCCCCCAGGTTGTATATGGAAAAGAGGATGAGGATGAGAAGAGCCATGATGTGTCTGTCACTGGCTGGTGCCTCAGTTTCCTCTAGGCAGCAGTGCTGCAGGCTCCTTTGGTCAGTTCCCATGCAGCTGTGTCGGGGGAAGGGGGAGTAGAGGCTCATGCTCCCCAGCCCCACACCCCTCCCCCAGCAGCTGGGGAATCCAGGCCAAATTTAACCCTGGTAGCTGGGCCGGGATAGGGCTGGGGAGGAATTGTAGGGGGGAGACAGATGCACCTGCTGTGAGGGGAGATCTTCCCATTCCCTGACAGGGGCTGAAGGGCAAAGTCAGGGAGGGGGGAAGGAGCCGGAGTTGAGCCCAGGGGAAGGCGCTGTCAGAGGGTTAAACCCCGGCACAGGCAGGGGCAGAGGGGTAACAGTTACCCCGGGGGGCTGAGACTCCAGTGTTTGCAAAAACAGGGTCGGAGGAGCAGAGGAGCTTTTCTATTTCCCCTCCCACAGGCAGCACCTCTCAGCATGGGCTTCCCAGGGCTGGGCTCTTAAAGGCACAGGCATCCCACTGCCTAGACACTGCAGCTCCTCTCTGATGTAACCTACTGAGGTGCTGCAGTAGGAGACTCAATTCAGTGAAACTGGGCATTCCCGATATGCCCCCCAGCCAGGGGGCTGTGCACCCCCTCCCCCGAATTTCCCCAACCCCCCCCCCCCCCAGTGGTCAGGTAGTTACATGCAGCGCTGCCAATGTTGTCACTGGCTGCAAATCTGAATGGAAATTGCAACGTTAACAAACACTTTAAAAGCAGGTCCAACGTATGAAAAATACTTGTACCTGAGAAAGTAAAATAGATTTGAAAAGTCTGGACAAAGCCGGGTTTCCTCACCCAGCTGTTGTGTTTGCTGACAATGTTGGTGCATTGGCTTCGGCAATGTTGGCCAACCTCAGAATTTCAAATGATGATTTGGAAGCGAGGTGTGAATGACTCTCCCCTGGCAGCTAGTGACGAGCCAGGGTTGGGGGAGGCTTTGGGACCAGACTGTATTTACATGAACTCACCTACTCTGCCAAGGTGTCCAGCAGACAGAGCTGTGCTGCCTCTGCTCTAGGTGGCCAGAGGAGGAGGGAAGGTGTGTGGGGCTCCAGCCTGGGAATCTTCTTCCCTCCTACCAAGCCCTGACTATCAATCCCAGCCCTGGCCCTCCTTTCTTCAAGCGCCATGTGGGCCCCAGGAAAAGTGTGGCAGGAAGCACAAGGGCCAAACTCATGGGCATCAGGTGAAGCAGCAAGAATCCCAACCATCAGGGTAGCAAGTTCTAGAGCTCCAACCCATTGTGGCCATCCCAGCCAGAGACATGGCTCTAGGAGCTGTGAGTCACCCAGCAAGAGGGGAAAGATTTGCTCTTGCACAGCTGGAGACAGGGAAGTTGAGCACTGGGAGCTCCAGGGCTTTACCACAAGCCAACACAAGGTCCCACTGAGATTTGAACTCAGAATGCAGGATTCAGAGTCCTGAGTGCTGCCCGTTACACCATGGGACCAGCTCATGCTGCCTTCTCTGCACATCAGTGACCCTCACGGGGCTGGCTCGTGTAAGGGACTGTTGGCCCCTTAAAACTTAGTGGGGTTTTTGGTTGGCTACTTCCCAGTCCCAGTAGAAGGGGGAAGGGACAATGGGAAATCAGGACCCTGAGACTGACAGTCCCCAGGGGCAATGGGGAGAGGCCAAAGCTCCAAGTTAGCCGGACTGACAGGCCAGGCAGTGTAATGAGGATGTCACCAGGCCAGGGGGTCCCATCCTCCATGGGAGCTGGAACTGCCTGGGCCAGAGTGGGGCAGAGCTAAGGAGAGAGCAGGAGCCCGAGAAGAGCTGGGGAGCAGAACTGCACCAGGCAGGGAGAACCAGAGCTGATCTGTGCTGGGAGCTGAGCCGCAGCAGCACGAGCCGTAGAAGCTGCCCAGGGAGCAGATCTGTGCTGGGAGAAGAGCTGCAGCAAGCGGAGCCAGAGGAGCAGCCCAGGGAGCTGGAGGCAGAGCCGCAGCAGCACTGGGGCTGGGGGTGGGTGCAGTGAGCAGCGTGGAAGAGCAAGGGGGACCCTGGGCAGAAGGCCCAGTGCAAGGAGATGCCACCCGTCAAGAGATCTTGCAGGCCAGACTTTTGGGGGTGGGGGGATCATATCCCCTACTTGGGGGCTGACACTGGGAACAAGGGGCCTGTCACCTAGAGCACGTGGCCACTGCCAGAGCAAGTGTCCAGCCCCTGGTGTCCCTGCAGCACAGCCAGGGCCTGGGGAGGAGGCCTGGGACATGTGAGGGAGAGACTGTGACCTGCCCTGACCCTCCAGAGACGCTGGTTGTGATCTCCCTGCACCACAGAACAGGGTGACGTGTTTTCCTTTCCCATCTTTCCTTATGTTTTACATTGATTGCTGGATAGTAAATGGTGTTTGCTTGAAGCACATGCAATGAGGAGTGGGTCAGGGAAGTGCCCAGAGTGGAGACACTGTAGCCCTGTTCAAGTGATCATGACAAGATTGGGAGTCATCAAACCCCCCAGGATTCCTGGGCCCAGCTTGTTGGGGTTACGAGGTCTCTGCCACACAGGAGAGTAGAAAGAGCGTCCTTGGGGTCAGGCAGCCTCTGGGTAAGGGGGTGGGGACTCAGATCCTTTCTCTGGCCAATTGCACCAGGGTCATGTATAAACCAGAGAAGTTCCCCACAATAGCCAGACCTGAACCCCCTGTAAACTTGTTCTTTGTCCTCATTGCTTCTCTGTCTCTCTTCCCCTCATCTCTGCTGCTCCCCCTCTGGGCTTTCTCAGCACCTGGCCCCACAGCACTTCCTGCCGGCCAGAGACTGCCTGTTCTAGGCCTGCTCCTGTGGATGTGGCCTCTCTCCTGATTCCTGAGGAAAGGAACCTTTCCAGGAAATGGCCACAGCTTCTGGGAATCCGCATGTGACTGTGAACAGCACCAGGAATCATTTGGCTCCTGGCACACAAGGCAACTTAAAAGCTGAGTGTCTAGAAAGGGGCTTGAACCCTGGACCCTCAGATTAAGATGTGCTACTAGCTGAGCTACCTGGGCTTGTTGAGACCATCTTCACCGTTCAGCACAACAGCAAGCAGGCAGGCAAAAGAGAGGCAAAAAAAGTCCCAAGAACCCCTCCTCTTTTTCTGCACAGCCACTGCCTGTCAGCAGGATTCCTCCTCCTCCTCCCTCCTGTGCCTCAGTGCGACTACATCTCCACACCTAGACAGCCGGTCCATCCGCTGCACCCCAATCCCCCAGGCCTGAGCCTCCCTGTCAAAACCCTTCACCTAGACCCATAGAATTAAGTCTCACGTGTCACTGGGAACTCGATTTCTTGTGCCCAGAGAGTCTCGGCCCCCCTCAGCAGATGACCTGAGAAACACAATGTCTCCTTTTCCAAAGAAGTGCTTGGAGGGGTTTTTCTCATGTTACCATGTGGCCTAATGGATAAGGCATCTGAGTATGGATCAGAAGATTGAGGGTTTAAGTCCTTTGGTGGTTGTGTTTCTGCAATTTTACCGTTGTGCTGAACGTCCTGCTCCTTGCAAGACTGGAACCTCTTCTTGGCTGCTCCGGCCAATGCTCTGGCTTCAGCTAGAGCCCCGGGAAGGAGTTGGGGGGTGGGCGTCACAAAGGCTGGGACATGAGCCCCAGGTGCTTCCAGTCTAGGCTTTGCCCTTCCTGACTTGCCAAAGAAAGTGGGCGTTTGGCATGGCAGGGAGCAGCCTGGCTGGGAGTTTTTGTGCCTGTCTGAAGGCCACACATAGGCATGGTCCTGCCCTCCTCTAGCCGTGACCTCAGTTGCTCTGTGGCTTTTAAGCCTTCCCTTCCCAGCCGCCTCTGCTCTAGGTGCCCAGAGGAGGAGAGGTGTTGCTGGGTCACTTTTACAGATGCCCCTTCCCTGGTACTGCCCTTGCTCAGCTGCGCAGAGGAGCTTCCATCCCCAATCCCTGCCTGTCACTGCCCAGCAGCCCTCTGGCACCATTCCTGAGGGCTGCCCTTCCTCACTCTCTTCCTGCCACGTTGGGAAAGGCAGCTCTCATCTCTCCTTGTTAAAGGTCAGGTGGGCCAACTAGGGGCAGAAGCCCCTTCTATGTTTTCCTACTGCAGAGCCCAAGCTCAGGGACTCAGCTTGGGTGCAGGCACTGCTGTGCTCCCAGAAAACAAGCCACCACTGCACAAAGAGAGATGACAGGGTCTGCCAAAGCCCGGGATGGAGCCAAGGACTTCTAGATCTTCAGTCTAACACTCTCCCAACTGAGCTACTTTGGCAGATATATGGTAGCATTTTGGCCTGTTGCTTCTCTGTCTGGGATGTTTTTGTCAGCAGTTGCACAGAAAAAGGACAGGAAAATGAACGGCTGCTCCACACCCCCACCGGAGGAACCAGGCGCCCTTAGCTGTGGGGAGTAAGAAGTGGCTGTTGGCTGACAGGGCCTGTCCCCGAGGAGCTGGAACAGCAGCTGCCGCCTCCCCCTCGGCTCCAGGCTGTGGGAAATGTTCATTGCCTGGCTGCATGGGCGGCTGCTGCTCCGTGCTCTGGAGAGCGTCTGTATTGCTCTGTCAACCCCCCGTCTTCACTGAGCCAATCTGGTAAGGGCCCAAGTGCCCCCTCCGGCCTGGCAGCTGAGAGTCTGTGCAGACATCAGCCCCCCTGCCAGCCCCACAGGCAGCAGCAGCGCCAGCCCCCCAGCACCACAGGGGCACTCAATGCACTTCCTGTGGGGAAATGGCTCCTTGGCGTCCAGCTGCTAGAGTGAGAGCCAGGAGAGAGCAGTGTCTGGCTCACCGTGGGGGAGAGAAGAGACCTGGTGAGTGCGGATCTCCCTCAGCCTCCCACACAATGCTGGTCAGTTGTATTGTCACTGTGATAGTCAGTGCTTCCCTTCAGGGCCACCCGCAACAACTCCTCCCCTTCCTTCCAAGGCCCTGCCCCCACTCCACCCCTTCCCCCAAGCTCCCACCCTGTCCCCTCCTGCCCCATTCCTCTCCCTCTCCCACCTCTTCCTGTCTCTTGCTCCTCCCTCTCCCCGCCCAGTGACTCCTGCACCCCACTGAACAGCTGATCACTGGCAAGTGGGAGGCGCTGAAGGGGAAGAGGAGGAGCTTGTCGGCAAGGCCTGTAGTGGGGCAGGAGGAGCTGGCTGCCAGTGGGCGCTGAGCACCTATTTTTTCTCTGTTGGTTCAGCAGCCCCGTAGTTCCTATGGATTTGCTGACTCAGCTCCTTTCGCACCCTAGAGAGAGGAGCAGAACCAGGGCTATGGCTGATCTATGGGGCACCAGGTGAGTGGCAGAGGCTTCAGGTGCTGAGAGTGTGCCTGACCCCTCAGGGACACAGTGTGAGGTGGTGTCCCAGGGATCTCTGTGAAAGGAGCAGAACAGGATTTACTTGGGTTGGGGAGAGAATTGAGAGTGTCTCAGGGGGTTGTACAGAGGTATTGCCTGGGTGAGCGACTGGCTAAAACACAGGCCTTGCTGTGAGCAAGATTCAAACCTGCACAGGGGAACCTTATTAGATTTCAACTCCAACACCTTAACTACTCGGCCATCACAGCTGTGAGCACAAAACTGTCCCCATGCCAGAGAAACTGGTAAAGAATCACAATGTCCAGGCTTGAAGTCATCTGAACTACAGAATTCCCACCACAAACCTGGCTCCCAAAGCACAGGGGGGATTTGGGGTTTGTTCTGTTTGCTTAGCCATGTGCAGTAGCTCATGCTCCAATACGTCTGTTAGTCTATAAGGTGCCACAGGACTCTTTGCTGCTTTTACAGATCCAGACTAACACGGCTACCCCTCTGATACTCTTAGTGACACTCTCCGATGGATCCCCATCCTCCACTCACCGTGAGGTAGGTAGGAGCGGATCATTATTATCCCTACTTGAAAGAGGGAGAAGTTAAGGCTGAGAAAGGAGAATTGACTTGTCTTAGGTCACACAGCCAACCAGTGGCAGAGTTGGGAATAGGACCTAAGAGCCCTGATTTTCAAACTAACCATCAGAACTTGAATTTCACACATTGAATGACCTGAATAAAGTGCTCTCAGATGAGCTCCAGACCAACAACAGTGCACAGTAATTATTCAGCAAGTATTTGAGGAAAACTGCAATGTTAGAGAGAATCATGAACTGCTCAGAGACCATTAATGCAGCGAAGCAGCAAAATTTGTCAAACATATAACAGGTTATGACTTATTTCCTTGGGCTTAAAAGAGAACAACAAGGACCTGAGTCTCCTCCCTGTCAATAACGCCCTGCTCAGCCAATCAGGGTAGAGACTGAGGATGGGAGGCTAAGGGTTCTCACCAGAGAGCCCAAAGGATGGCCCAAGTCACTGATGGGGATCACTGCCCGAGCACTATTTCAGCCCCACATTTTGGGTGGACCTCCCACAGTGGGAGCTGCAGAGCACTCCCCCGCAACACACACACACACACACACACACACACACACACAGCTCCTGGTGTTGGGAGGAGAACAGGTGAAAGGACAAAAGAAGCAAGAGACAAAGAGAAAGGAGGAAGGGATGGATGGAGGAAAAGGTGAAACAAAAAGGACAAACCCTAATGACCCCAGTGGTTCTAAGGGACAAAATCCCAGGTGCGGAATAAAATTCTGCCTCTTAAGCTAGTGTTTTCCATGCCTAAAATTCAACTGTCACCAGATGGACCAGACTGAACAGGTTTCAAACCTTGAGGAGGCTCTTACCTTCTAAATAGGGATGGTTGTTTTCTAGTAAAATCAGGAAAAGGGAAGGAGAAAACTCAAAAGAGGTTCTTCCTGGCGCTCACGTCCGTGAACCCGAATACTCTCTCAGTCCTCAAAGAGAGACCTGGAGAAGGAGACTTGCTGAAGCAAAGCCACAGGGGTCTCTGAGGTTTCCCTGGCCCCTCGCCCCTGTCCTGCCTGGCTGATGTCAGCATCTCTCTGTGAGGTCACCACCTCCCCACCACCTTTGACCAATAGTCTGAGGTCCTGCAAAAGGCCTTTGTGATGTCACTGCCACACCCCTCCCTTGCTGTGCCAATGTCCTGCCCCTGGCCAGGCACTTGGGAGGTTTGAGCTACTCCCTGTGGATCACCCCATTCAAGGAGCGTTCGTTCTAGGCAGCAAGCCGGCTAGACAGGAAAACATCAGACACTGCTGCCAATGCTACACTCAGTTTTTCAGAAATTAGTCAACTTTATGGCCAGAAGAGACCATTAGCGCATCTAATCTGACCCCCTGCATATCACAGGCCTCCTGTATGACACAATAGCTACTTTTGGGGCAAACACATTCCAGAAAGGCATCTAGTCTTCATTAAATGACATCAGGAGATGATGAATCCACCACTTTCCTTGGTAGTTTCTTCCTGTGGTGAATCATCCTCGCTGTTGAATATTTGCGTCCTATTTGTAATATGAATTTGTCTTTTTTCACCTTCCAGCCACTGGGTCTTGTTATGCCTTTCTCTGCTAGATTCAAGAGTCCTTTCATACCCAATCTTTTCTCTCCATTAAGGCCCTTCAACACTTCAATTAAGTTACCTTTCAATCTTATTTTGATAAACTAAACAGGTTGAGCTCGTTCAATAGCTCACTAGAAGGCATTTTTCTCCAGCCCTCAGAACATTTATTGGCTCATTGGTTATCAGATTCCTGAACTGCAGCTGGATGTGGTTCTTGTTCTTCTGCACAGCACAGCTCCTGGAGAAGAGGGATCTGCAAATGTACATTCATATGATACCTTTGTTTAATTGATGAAAACATAAATTGACACTTAGAGGATTGGAACTGATTTCAGCTGATGGACAGCTTTGCTAGGTTTTTATGCATTTGGACAGTGAAATGTTGAGTGTTTACATACATATCAAGGACCCCCGTATAGCGGAGCTCCTGAACATAATGGAGAATGGAAATGAAAATGTTTTCCTTTTTTTAAAAAAAAAGAAAGAAGGTTATAAGAGAACACTGGAGCTTGAATCAAGGACCACTTGATCTGCTATTAAGCAGTCTACCACTGAGCTATACCACCATGACCAAAGGAGTATGGACTCATGATCTCCAGGACTTTGAAGGACAAACCCTGCTTCATTGAGGTCCTTTGCCATTCCCAGACCACAGGTGGTTTTAAAAATGGGGTTTGATTAAACTTCTTAAATGTGGTAAACACCACAGCTTGCGCACCCACCGATATAGCTTCTCCCACTGACATAGCTGCCACCTCTTTGGGAAGTGGATTAACTGCACCCACAGGAAAACTCTCTCCCTTTAGCATAGAGCAGTGGTTCTCAAACTGTGAGTCAGGACCCCAAAGTGGGTCATAACCCTGTTTTAATGGGGTCGCCAAGGCTGGCATTAGACTTGTTGGGGCCTGGGGCTGAAGCCAAAAGTCTGAGCCCCACCACCCAGGGCTGAATCCCTAAAGCTCTGGTTTTGCCCTCCCCCAACTGGATAAGAGGGCACAGTGTAAAATGTTTGGGGACCACTGTTTTAGGGTGATGTTCTCAATCACTTCTATGAAGTCCAATGAAAGCTATTCCTCACCCACCTACCCCTCCATCAGGACCGACTAGGTATGTTCTGCTGTCCTTCACTCATGCAGGAAGGATAACAACATTTCATTCCACTCAATCCTAAAGTGATTTGTAACCCACCACCAGCCAAAACTGGTCATTTTGGGAAAGTGGCCCCATCACACTGCATACCTAGGCAGAGTAGGTGTGTCTGTGCAAACACGGTCTGTTCCTGAAGTCTTTCCCCCAGCTCCTCACTAGATGTGAGGGGGGAGCTCATTCAGCCCCTGCTTCCGCTTAGTATTTAAAAATGCCTTATTGGCCCTGTCTCTGCTGACCTTAGATTTCTCCTCCTGTCCTTTTTTTAACAGTTATGATGAGGTGGCCGAGTGGCTAAGGTGATGGACTGCTACTCTATTGTGCTCTGCACACATGGGTTTGAATCCCATCCTCATTGGATGCATTTAGTCTTCACCCATCCTTTATAGAAAACCTTCTCCCCCTTTGGTACAATGACAGATCAAACAATGGTGCTTCTTGCAAACAAAAACCTTCTCAGAAACTCAGACCCCCCCTTGCTTTAAATAAAATGTCTAAATCCCAGATTTCTAAAAAAAAATAATTCTCTAGTGCTGTATTTCTTAGTTTTTATCTCAAAAGGGAACATCCTCATCTTGTCCCCCAAACACCCTGGGACCTACCCAAATTATTAAAATATCCTGAACCCAAGCAAGGCCAGAGCAGTGAACCAGAGCTAGTGTCTAGACCAAGCTGTTCTGAAGGAGGCAACTCAAACATTTTCACCCTGCTTCCCTTGGCAAGGTCTGACTGAGAAAACAAAATTCCCCAGACTGAAAATTTTCTGCTGAAACACCAATACTAGTCTGTTTGGGGACTTTGATTTGAATGTATTATTATTATTATTCTCTTCTGATTTATCTCAGTTCAGTGTTTGCCATCCAGATGTATTTACAGGTATTGAGTTGTGGGGGAGAGAGGCCAATTCATAATGTCTCTACCCCCCTTTCATAGTTTCTTCCAACTTGCTAGGAAGCTCCTTTGCTACAATGTGAGTCAAGCAGTGTCCATTGTCGCTGTGCTATCTCAGAGAAGCCTGCATTGTACACGGTTCCTGGGATAGTCCTTGGGAGTGTGGATCCCTTCAATGGGCCAGCAGCGAGTCTGGCTCCTCCCTTGTCACACCTGAAAGGCTGGTGGGGGGCATTTGCCAACCTCATAACATATCTCAGTAACACACACAGAGCAAAACTTCATAACTTCCCAACCAATGTGAGCACACACAATCCAACATGATATTAATGTTCAACAGATCAAGACTTTTGAAATGATACCTCACCAGGCAGACTTTGTACAAACCATGTCATCATTATATGAGAGTGGTGAATATGGGGCTTCCAGGTGCTGCTTTGAGCACAGCGTGCCACACCTGGGCTTCCATTGCAGTGGAGACGTACCCTTAGAGTCTATCTCTCCTGAGATAAAGATGGCAGCAGGGCTGGCCTGGGTCATCTGACTTGGGCTCATGGAGCTAAAGCTGAGGGGCTAAAAACTGTGGTGCAGATATTTGTGTTCACGCTGAAGCCTGGGTTCAGAAACCCTCATGGGGCCTCAGAGGTTGGGCTCAAGCCCATATGTCTGCACTGTAATTTTATAGAGGTTGGGAGGGAGTTTAGCAAGTGGAAATGGTAAAACCACATTGAGGGTACTGGACCACTGACCTATCAGCTCTTAACACCCAAACTTTCAGTAACTCTATTATCAGTGCCTGTGAGTGTAATTTAAACCATAGGTTCATCTAGCTCTGAATCTTCTCTTCTGACAGTAGCCAATACCAGGTGCCCCAAAAGCCACTACCCACAGCACCACTGGGAGTTGAACCCAGAATCTCCTGTTTACAGGACAGGTGTTTTAATTAGCTAAGCCACAATGCTTGTTGTTACTTAAAACATTGTGTCTGCCCACACCTGACTCTCTGCCAATCCCCACTGGGCCCTGACAAGTGTTGTTCGTGTTTGGATTCTGTAAAGCAGAGGAGCAGGTGACGTTTTGCTCCCCAGGTGTGTGTGTGATTCTTTGGACAGGTCTGCACTATGAAATTAGATTGGAGTTGTCATAGGTCTCACCCCCACTTGGAACTGTTGGGCTCCAATGTGGGGACCTGACTTGGTTTCCCTCTAAACTAAAATCCTAGTTTAGATCTAGTAAGCTGCCACCACTCAATCAGGAAATGTGGATTGAGACACAGTCCTTCCCCAAAATCCTAGGGGATTCCAAGAGCCCCAAATCCATGGAGTTCTTACACCCAGGAGAAATAAACCATTCCCCCTGTTTCCTCCCCCCTCCCTTTTCCTAGGAGAGATACCGGGATCTAACTACAGAGGGATACCTCCCCCTTCTCTTTCCCTGAGAATCCACCCAAGGAAAGACCAAACAAGTCCTTAATAGAAAAGAAAAGAATTTATTGAAGAATAAAAAGAAAGTAACTTGTCTCTGTAATCCAAGATAGAACCATACAGGGTCTAAATTTATCAATCTCTGGAGAGAATCCCCCCTCCCTTCTTTCTCAGTAAAAGCAATATCAGCAAACAGGAATAAAGAATTTCCTTTAGCAAACACACAATTGCAAATATAGAAAGCAACTCAAAAGACTAATTCACCTTTCTAATTAATACTCACTGTTAAATAGTAGAAACTACTCCAGGAGAACTTGGAGACATGACTGTCCTCTCTTAGATCCAAAAAGAGCTCTCTAACAAAGAACACAGACAAAGGCTTCCCTCCACAGAGATTTGAAAAAATCTTGTCTCTGATTGGTCCTCTGGTCAGGTGGTCATCGGGTACTGCATGTTAACCCCTTACAGGTAAAAGAGACCTTAACCCTTAACTATCTGTTTATGACAGGAGTAATTACATTACTTAGGCTGACAATGCAGTTATATGAACCTAATCCCGGTTGTACATAGCAACTCAGCTGTCAGAACTTTCTGGAGCTATGAAAGGGGAGGGACCCAACCTCTGTAACAGGAATGCAAGGCAGGTGAGTTCATGGCAGGCATGGTGGGATACTGGTGGAGGCCCGTTATGGTGATATAATGACCAGCAGCATTTACACTGACAATTTGTCACTTTAAGTTTGCTGAACAAAGCTCTAGGCCTCTCATCAAGGTGGTTTTATTTTGTCACCAAAACAGGGCAGTTTTGTCACCAGACGTGGCACTGCAGTGTGTGCACCAGCTACAAGCTGCCGACCGAGGGAGCGTTGTGTGTTTTTCACACACCTGAGCAATATAATGATGCTGAAATAACTTTGTAGTGCAGACCTGGCCAAAGATTCAGTCACACACACACAAACACAGCTTGCAAGGAAAATGTCACCTGCTCCTCTGCTTTGCAGAATCCAAACACAAGCAAAGCTTTTCAGGCCCCAGTGGGGATGGCAGGGAGTCAGGTGTGGGCAGACACTGTATTTTAGCCACCCACAGGCACCATGGCTTAGCTAGCTAAAGCACCTGCTTTGTAAACAGGAGATCCTGGGTTCAACTCCTCGTGGTGCCTTGTTGAGTAACTGTTGGGGTACCTGGTAATGGCTAATGTGGGAGGACAAAACACAGAGCTAGATGGGCCTTTGGTTCAGCCCAGTATGGCTGTTTAAATTATACTCACAAGGCACTGATAACAAAATTACTGAAACTTTGAGAGTTAAGAGCTGATAGGTCAGTAGCCCAGCCTGTCACAGATGACCCCCCCTCCCTCTGGGACAGGGGCAGGTCTGGGCTCTCACACCAAATGGCTCATTGTGGCTGCCAGAACCTGTGGGCAGCTCATCTAGTTTGCACTGAGGGTTGAGTCCTGCTTTGTGCACTGTGTGTGAGAATGAAAATCCTAGACTGCCCTTTGAAATAACTAATGCAGCAGGATGTGTTATTGTCCCTGCCCCAAAGCAGACAGACCAATGGAGAAATGCCATTGAGTCCAGGGTAATACTCCACTGTTGTTCTACCTTGTTTGCTTGCTAAACTCCCTCCCAACCTTGAGGGCTCCCAGAGCTTGAGCTTGAGCTGAGATGTCTACACTGCAAATTTACCACCCCACGGCCCTAGCCTGGGAGCCTGCACTGGCACGGGACAGCCGTGGGTGTTTCATTGTAGTGTGGACATAGCCTAGCATTATGTCTACACTGCCATTAACACACCCAAGTCACTATTCTCAAACCCTGGGTCAGTTGATTCAGGCTTGTGGGGCTTGTGCTGCAGGGTTATAAAATTACAGTGTAGACACTTGGGCTTGAGCCCAGCCTCCAAGACCCCATGAGGGGTGAGGGTCTCTGAGCCTGGGCTCCAGTCTGAGCCCCAGGAGCCCAAATCAGATCATCCAGGCCAGCCGGGCCAGCGGGATTTTATCACAGTATAGATGCCCTCTCAGGGTATGTCTACACTGCAATGTAAGCCCAGGGTTAGCAGAAGTCATGTCAGCAGCCCCAACACATAAACATAAACCACGAGGGAAAGACTCACCCCATCCAAATAAGCTGGGCAGGGTCCTTCTCCCTACGGTTCATAAGTCCAGCAACCAAACGTCCTTTAACATGAGCCATCCCCTCTCTGCAGCCCACGGGGTCAGTGCAAGCCCAGAGGTGCCTCTGTACAGTTCACCCCCCCATCCTGGGTGGAAAAGGGGGAAAATAAGAAGGCACCCTACTCACTATGTTGTCTAGGGACTCACTCATCCCTCCACTGCCACTCTGTGTTAGGGTTGGTCTAACACCTAAATTTTAGTATTAGGACCCAGGACACAACCCCCTTGGCTTTGGAACCCCTGTCCCCTGCCTAGCAAGTGCTATTGAATTGAGGGTGAGTCCCTCCATCAGGGTCTGCCAAGCCCAGTTCTGCTGCCCTCGAGTCACACAACAAGGATAACAACCCTTTATTTTACTCCTGCCCCTGTAACATGGAGACTGGGAATCCAACACCAGCCACAAGTAATCATTTCGGCAAGCAACCCAACCTATTTCCAACATACTGTAAAATCCACATGCAGACTCATACATGAAACCTTGCAAGAAAATCTTCCTGAGGGGGTCTGAAGCACCTGCTGCTGGAGGGAAGGAGGGAGCCGTGGGTTGGGATTGAGGAGCAGCGTGAGGAGAATTGGCCTGTGGGTTGGGATTGAGGGGCACTGGGAATAGGAGTTGGCTGTGGGTTGGGACAGAGGAGAAGGGTGAAGAGGAGCAGGCTCTGGTTGGGAGTGAGGAGCAGTGAGCATAGGAGGGACTGAGGGTTGGGATTGAGGGGCACTGGGAAAAGAGGGGACATGAGTTTAGGCTGAAGAGCATCTTCATTTGGGGATCCAGCAGGACAGGGGAAGGCAGCAGGTGATTCTAATTCCTTAGGGGTATTCTGTGTGTGTGTGTGTGCAGGGAAGGAACATGCTCTATGCCCAGAGACCTTTATTCCTCCAGGCTGCAAGGACAGAGGGGCTGTCAGGAAGTTGCCCCTTCAAACCCACACACAAAAAGGCCCTTCTGAGGAAAGGGAAAATCCTGAAGAGAAAAAGTAACATCAAAGAGGACTCCAGCAAGACAGCTGAAGATCTTGGTGAATAGTTTATTACCTGATGAGGGACTTGAACCCTGGACCCTCAGATTAAAAGTCTGATGCTCTGCCAACTGACCTAGCCAGGTTCCCAAAGCAAAAGAGCAAGTTGGTGCAGAGGAGAAACTAGTCAAGAAAACAAGAGCAGGAAACAATACAGGAAACCTGCTGCTCTCTCTGGCCCAGTCAGGGGGCTGTGCCGATCGGGTGTCCGCACTAAGCTCGGCATTACTATGGTGATCCCAGGGAAGCTTGGGGTCCCCAGGTTGCCTAAGGAGGGGTGAACCAGCCCAGGTCAGAAACAGAGCAGGTCAAAACTCCCGTGCTGATCAGTAGTGGGATCGCGCCTGTGAATAGCCCCTGCAACATAGCCTGGGCAAGACAGTGAGACACGGTCTCTTTTTAGACACACCCCCCCCCCCCCGCAGAGCCTGGGTGGGGGGATGGGAGCACCCACTGTGGGGATCCTGAACTGGTGGGAGGGAGGCACCATGTACCAGGGATCCCGAAATGCAGAACAGGGACACCCACACACCAGGTGTCTTGCAGCAAGAGCTGCAGTCTTGATTTACAAACTGCAAGTGATGGGGAATTTACCACCTCCCTTTCGGAGCTTGTTCCACTAGATAATTAGCCTCACGGTTAAAAAATGGTCATTTCCAGTTGGGATTTTCTGGCATCGACTGCAAGCCAAGGGGGTCTTGTTCAGTCTTTGTCTGGTGAATTAAAGAACCCTTCAAATCACATATTCCCCCCTCTGGGAATTTGTAAAACGTATTTAAACCAGTCAATGAAATCAATTGAGCTTCTTCAGTCTCTCGCTGTAGACATTTTCCTTGTTTTTAAAGGCAAAAATCCTGATCTTTCCAATGGGAGCTTCTGCTTCAATGTTTAGTTTGGGGAGGGATTTGGCTGCACTCAGAGATCTGCCCACGGGTTACAATCTGCGAGCTGAAGGGTCGAACGCAAACAGCATTTAGATGGGACCGTTAGTGCCGCCCCCGTGTGGCCAAAGGTTAGAACTGACCAGCAGAGTTTACAGCTGGAGCCTGGGACGCTCCTGAACAAACTGGGCACAAAGCCTCTCGCGTGGGACCCTCGCTGTGCAGCAGGAGGCGGAGGGAAGCTGATTGTCAGGGCTCAGGGCAGCTCCCTGCCAGGCTGAGCTGGTGTCTGTGCTAAGCTCGGCATCAATCAGGTGATTCTGGGAAGTTCGGGGTCCCCGGGCTCCCAAAGGAGGGTGAAGCAGGTCACCCCTGGAGCAGGTTAAAGCTGCAGGGTGACAGTGGGGTTGCTGCCCCTGTGAACAGCTGCTGTAGCACCGCCTGGGCAGGACAGGGAGAGCCAGTTATACCCCCCCAGCCTGTATTGGGGGATGGGAGCACTCACACCCTGGGGACCCACCCACCAGAGATCTGCTGCAGGGGAGAGTGGCACCCACACACCCAGGATCTTGTAGGGGGGGACAAGGGCATCCACACTCCGGGATCCTCTGCAGAGGGAGGGACACCCACACATCCAGGATTCTGTATGGGGGGCAGAGGTACCCGGACACCTTGGCGGGGGAAGGGGGCACCGAAACATCCGGGATCTTACCTGGGAGGACAGCGGTGCCTGCACCCCGACATGAGACAGGGGCGGGGGAAGCAGGAGCATTTCCCAGTTCCAGGCTGTCCCCGTCTGGCCAAGGCACAGAGCTCACAAGCAGAGTTTAAAGCTCCAGCTGCCAGGCTGCAAAACAAGCCAGGCCCTGTGGCTGGTGCCTGTGATCCCAGCACCTGGGGAGGCTGAGGCTGGCAGATCACTCGACCTCAGGAGTTCTAGACTGCAGGGGACTGTGCCAAACAGGTGTCCACACTAAGTTTGGCATCAATATGGTGATCCCGGGGGAGCTTGGGGTCCCCAGGTTGCCTAAGGAGGGATGAACCGGCCCAGGTCAGAAACGGAGCAGGTCAAAACTCCCATGCTGATCGGTAGTGGGATCATGCCTGTGAAAAGCCCCTGCAGCATAGCCTGGGCAAGACAGTGAGACATGGTCTCTTTTTATACAGACACTCCCCCCCCCCCCGCAGAGCCTGGAGGGGGGGATGGGAGCACCCACACGATGGGGAGTCTGACTTGGGGGGAGGGACGCCCCCCTGCAACACAGATCTTGAAAAGGGGAACAGAGACACTCACAGATCCCGGATGGGGGCAGGCAGGGGAAACTACACACTGGAGCTAGTTCATGGGGTGGGGGACAGAGACACCCCCCAGAGATCCTGGATGGGAGCACCCACATGATGGGGATCTTGAACTGGGAGGAAGGAAGCACCATGTACCAGAGGTTCTGAAGGGGGAACAGGGACACCCACACACCAGGTGTCTTGCAGCAAGAGCTGTGGTCTTCATTTACACAGGGCAGTGATGGGGAATTAACCACGTCCCTTGCAGAGCTTGTTCCACTAGATGATTAGCCTCATTGTCAGGGCCGGCTTCAGGAAGTGCGGGGCCCAATTCGAACAGTTTCGATGGGGCCCCAGCAGGGATGACTAAAACAAAAAAAACCTTAATAAAAACCTTTCATTTCTTCCATGTATTATTTACTTTCCATGACTATATAAATAACAAAATTATATATTACATACATTGCATCATATATTAATTAGCTGATTTGCACTTTCATATGAGGAAAATAATTTGTTTTGATAGTTGTACAACTGATTTACTTCACTAATGTTTATTTTATTAAAATTTATAAAATATTTCTTTATTAATATAAAATTGCCCCCTCCTGCCCCCCCCAGCGCTGCCCGGCCCCGTGGAAAAAAACCCTCCTTCCTCAGCTCTGCCCATCAAAACAAGGTTCGGGGTGGGGGGAGGAAGAAACAGCACATGGGGTGACCAGATCACAGCAGTAAAATAGGACCTGTCCCCTCCCTGCTCAGCCCCACCATCACACCCCCTAGCCCCCCGCTGGCTTGCTGCATCCCTCCTAGTCAGTCCCCCACCCACCACTCGCCTCCTTTCACCTTCTCCCTCCCCTGCCAGAAACCCCCATGTCCACCCCTAGAGCCCCTGCTGGCTCACGGCTCGCCTCTGTGCCCACCCGCCACTTGCCCCCTCCCCCCAAGTATAATGCCTCATTCAAAGCCCCAGAGGTCACTATATTACTGCACACTGCAGTCAATCAATGCAGTTATAGATAAATCTCTGCATTATGCATTTTTGTGTAACTTTTATATGACTTTGTAGTGAACCTTGGTAATATGTTATAGCGGGCCCCTAAGGTAGTGTAATTAAGGTAAAAGAAAAATGTCTTTTTGCTAGAAGTAGAATAAGATCTTCCCCCCACGTTGTAATCAGTTGCCCTGTTGAATGGATGAGGTGGGACTGAGGAAGGTGTGGAAGGCAGCACCTCCAGACAGCTGCAACCCTTGGAGAGGGGCTGGGAGCCAGATGGAGGAGAGCTTTGCCCAGGCTGAGTGGGATGGAGTTTGGGTGCTGGGTGCAGGCTCTGGGCTGGGGCACAGGTGGGGTGCAGGAAGGGTGGAGGGGTGCAGGCTCTGGGAGGGAGTGCGGAGGGCTGGGTGCAGGCTCTGGGACAGAGTTTGGGGGCCGGAGATGGGGTGCTGGGTGCTTGGGGGGGGAGAGGGGAGGGGACTGCCATCACATGTGGCTTCCTTCCTCTTCTGCTGCCCCTCACCATAGCCTCGGTGGGGAATGGGGCTGCCCCTTGCGCATGTTTGCAGGAGTGGTGGCTGGGGGGAAACCCAGTCAAACTCTGGTTTTACTCTTTCGTTGATGGGTCACTTTAACCCATTACACACCCTTTCCCGCCTCTCTCACCCCGCTTCTCTACTGGGCTTGCTTGATCTTTTCGGTGGAGCCAGATGAAAACCACAAACCCCAGCGAGAGCAACAGGCTGGAAGACTAGACTGAACCCACCACCCAGCCTAGTCCATCCCAGAGCCCAGGACTGAGGGCAAATGTCCCCCCACCCCCAGGCCACCTGCTTCCACTCCTGGCCTCTCCCAGCACTGCCAGCAATTCTGTATGGCTGCATGAGGCGGGATTTCAACTGGACCGCCCCCCCGCACTAAATTCACCCCTCTTTTGCAACCACTCTGCACTAATAGCACCTCCCTTCCCTGCCCTAGAGCTGCTAAACCTGAGCTGGGCATTTGATTGATCTGGAATATTATCATGCCCCCGCTCAAAAAACCCTTAATATCCACACAGCTTTGAGGGGGGAATAGCCCCTCCACCAAGCCGGTCTAATTTATTGTTGTAGGGCAAATGAAGGAGCCATAGTTTAATGGAAATATTCAGCCCCTACAGCGATCTTGCAGCAGGGAAAGCAAAGTTGATGGGAAGGGAACTGGTCTGGATAGGAGCCCCAGTCCCCTTCCTTTGCAAAATAATTTGGAGAGGGGAATCAGATCACTCCGTGCCTCAATTTCCCCTCTTGCCAGGAAGGGGGGGGGGGATAAGTCTCAGCCTGCCATATTGCAGACCTTTCGCATTCTCCCCTCTTGATGTATTTGGTTTCCTCCTCAAACCTCCCTCTCTCTCTCACCTGGAGTTCACAGCACTAAGTACCGGCTCGGGGCTTTTTCCTGGGTTACATGATCCCGACTTTAGTTTTGAACCAGACACAGGCAGCCACAAACTGAGCAGCTGCTGGGGCTGGTGTTGCTGTTTGAGGGTGCTCAAACAGCAACACCACGAAAACCACAACACCAGCCCAATATTACAACCCTCCGGGGAAT